>NW_008690367.1:0-482 GCF_000695815.1 Acanthisitta chloris | reverse complement strand
CCAGAGGTACACCCACAGCAACCAGAGATACACCCACAGCTGGCCCACAGCACCCACAGGTACACCCACAGCAACCAGAGGTACACCCACAGGTACACCCACAGCAACCAGAGGTACACCCACAGCAACCAGAGGTACACCCACAGGTACACCCACAGCAACCAGAGGTACACCCACACCTGTACCCACAGCACCACAGGTACACCCACAGCAACCAGAGGTACACCCACACCTATCCCCCTTGCACCCACAGGTCCACCCACAGCAACCAGAGGTACACCCACACCTGTACCCACAGCACCACAGGTACACCCACAGCAACCAGAGGTACACCCACACCTATCCCCCTTGTCCTCCCATGCCCATCCAGGTGTTCCCCTATCTCTCCCATAGGTGCCCCACATATTCCTGCTATGTACCCCCCAGTCCCCTGCCCCATGTCCCCCCAGGTGTCCCCACATGTCCCCCTCCAAGATGCCTCC
>NW_008690366.1:0-1084 GCF_000695815.1 Acanthisitta chloris | reverse complement strand
AGTAGCCAAGAGATTTGAATGGATAGTTTGAAACCAAGACCTGGACTGCATGGCATTGATTTAATGCTTACTGAATTAACTGAATCAGAAAAGGAGCTCGTGATTAAAACTGTTCGAACCCATGTACAGGGACAAATTGCTAGTGGAGCTTTACACAGGAATGTAGATCAGCACTTTCCCCTTGTAAACCCACATTGGAATCCGAATGATGCTGGAAATTATGCTATGTTAGCAAGGTACATGTTGCTAGTTCAATTTGAGTTAGAACATGCAATTCCTAGAGCTTTTAACTGGTCAGCCTTATATAATGGGAAGCAAGGAAAGAAGGAAACTCCTACAGAATTTTTAGACAGAATTAGGGATGCTATGAGAAAATATACCACCTTGGATCCCTCTTCTGACTCTGGAAATCAGCAGCTAGTGTCACTGATGATGGGTCAATCCAGCCCTGATATTAGGAAAAAGCTCCAAAGGCTTAAATAGCCCTTAAAGAGCCTGCAAATTGGAACTTAAGAGACACTAATGGGAGAAGCTTGGAGAGTATGTAACAATAGAGAGGATAAAGAAAAGGCTAGCTCAAGTAGTAGCCGCTTTAGAAAACTCTCAAGGGAAAAAGAGACAAAGCAATTGTGGAAAAGGAAGGGGCAATGCACCACAACTTAAATTAGGGCCAAAGCAGTGTGCCTATTGCAGACAAGAAGGACACTGGAAACAAGATTGCCCCTTGCGGACAAAAAGGAAGTGAATCAGGAACAATAGCAGCCATAGAAGAAGCCGAATGACAGGAACCAGCAGGTCGTGCCCTAGCAGATCCACTGGTTAAGATCAAGCTAGGGGAAAAGGAAATAGTTTTTAGTGGATACCAGAGCCACATTTTCCGTTGTAAACCAAGAATTAGTCCCCAAAAGTGATGAATTTGTAGAAGTAGTAGGTGCTACTGGCCGATCAGAAAAAGCTTTGTTTTTGAAACCACTCAGATTTGTAATAGGTAAGCAAATGGGAATCCATCAGTTTTTACACTTGCCCAATTCACCTAGACCATTATTGGGAAGAGATATATTAGAGAATTTGGGAGCTGTAATAG
>NW_008690365.1:2935-4401 GCF_000695815.1 Acanthisitta chloris | reverse complement strand
GGAGGAGGAGGAGGAGGAGGATGGACAGAGATTCTATAAATATATATATTATCTATTTTTCTGGGAGTTTTGATACCTGAAGCCGCCGCCACGGGTGGCAGCTCGGAGCGCTTGGAGCGCAGCGGGGCGTGGGGTGCGCTGAGGGTTTGCCTTGTGGGTTCTTTGGGCCTCTCTTGTCCCCCTTTTTCCCACCCTCTTTCTCCTCTTTTTTTTTCTTTTTGCCCCATTTCCCTCTCCCTCCGTTTTGGTTCCTTTCCCTTTATCCCCATTGGCAGTGGCTCAGACAGGGCAAATCTATTCCTGGAGTCAAAAACTTCCCCCTTTTCCTCCTTCCTCACCTTTTCCTCCTCCCCCACCTTTTCCCTGCCTTTTTTCTCCTCCTTTTGCCTCTTTTCCCCCCATTTTCTTCCTTTTCCCCGTTTTCCCTTTTCTTTTCCTAATTCACCCCATTTTTCCCTTTTCCTCCTTTTTCCCCTTCCTCCTCCCATTTTTCCCTTACCACCCTTTTCCCCTCACTTCTTCCCTTCCCCCCTCCACTTTTCCCTATTTTGCCATGTATCTCCTTTTCCCCTTTCCTCCCATTTTCACCCTTTATTCCCTTTCCCCACCTTTCCTCCCACTTACCTCCTTTGTTCTCTCCTTTATCCCTACTTTCCTTCTATTTTCCCACTTTCTCTTCCTCCATTTCCTCCTTTCCCCCCATTTCCCTCATTTTCCCCCTCTTCCCCTTCTTTTCCCCATTCTTTTCCCTCCTTTCTCACCCTTTCCCCCTCCTTACCACTTTCCCCCTTTTTCCTTCTCTTTTCCCCCTTTTCTTCACCCTCCCTCCCCCTTTATCCCCTTCCCCTTTATCCCTTTCCCTGTTGGCCATCACCGACCCAGGACAAACCTATTCCTTGAGCCAAAACCACAGATGATCCTTATTTTTTCTACCCATTTTTCCTGGCTCCTCCATGCAGAGGAACATTCCCAGGGAGGCAGGGAGCAGGAGAAGGCAGGAGGAGGAGGAGGAGGAGAAGGAAGCAGCTCAGTTTCAGCTGGATCTGGCACTGACCACATCCCGGCGCATGCAAAGGGATCAGCGCTGGATTTCCAGGGCAGGGGGGAAAAAATCCCAAATTTTTTATCCACCCTTTCCTCCTCCTCCTGCCTGTGTGTACAATCAGCTTTTTTTTTTTCCCTTAGCGACTTTTAAAGGCAACAACAACAAAACAACCCCCAAAACCACTCTGATCCCACCGTTTTTCCCATGGAATGGGCAAAGGGGGAAACAAAGTATCCAATGCAAGAGGAGCAGGAGAAGGAGGAGGAGGAGGAAAAAGAAAACCCACCAAAAAGCCTGGAAAAAGGGGGGGAAAAGGCACTAATTTTTAGGGGAAGGAGGGGGTGGCAACTGTAGATACAATTTTCTGAGCAGTTGGTTCTTTCTCTGCTTCGCTCGTGTTTAACAGCTGAAGTAGCTTCAA
>NW_008690365.1:1775-2914 GCF_000695815.1 Acanthisitta chloris | reverse complement strand
TAATAATAATAAAAGGAGAATAATAAGGAACTGAAGTCTGTCGGGAAATAGCTTATTTTTGTGCTTTCCCCACTGTAAATAAGCTCTCGAGCTCTGTATAAAGTCATTTTTTTGCTTCTCAGCTTTTCATATTCCCTCGCTGGATTTTCAAGGGGGTGTTGGCTCCAGGGAGGGAATTTTTTGGCTCCCTCCCTACAGAATTCCTGCTATTGTGTGGAGAAAACAAACAAACAAACAAATGTGTAGTTTTGTTGGATTGATACTTGCAAGAGTTCAAAAAAAATGACAAAAAAACCCCAACCAAATGGCAAAAAAAAAAAAACCAAACAAACAACAGTTGCCAGTGAATCTTTTGTGGGTTTTGAGGGATTTGGGGAGGGAATTTAGGGAAGGTTTGGGGGAGAAGGAGGTGTGGGAAGAAGGAGGTTAGCCCACCTAAGGCTCTGGCACCCCTTGGAGATGGAGCCAGTGGAGAAACAGGCACAGCTCCCACTTGGAGCCCGGAATCCAAGGCTAAGAGCTGCTCCGGGCTGTGGAAAAGAGGGAATTTAGAGGGGCAAGTGTGAATAACAGCACAACAGGGTGGGGAGAGGTGAAACACAGGGAAAGTGGGAATAGCAGCACAACTGGAGGGGGAGACGTGGGACATGGAGAGTTGGGACACAGCAGTGCTGAATTCAAGGCTAAGAGCTGTTCTTGGCTGTGGAAAAGGGAATTTGCTGGGGGGAAAGTGGGAATACAGCACAACAGGGTGGGGAGAGGTGGGACACAAGGAGTGCTGAATTCAAGGCCAAGAGCTGCTCTGGGCTGTGGAAAAGAGGGAATTTAGGGGGGGAAAGTGGGACTAAGAGCACAACAGGATGGGGGAAGGGGGAATAACAGCACAACTGGAGGGGGAGAGGTGAAACACAGGGAAAGGGAATAACAGCACAAGAAGATGGGGAGAGGTAGGATACAGAGAGTGCTGAATTCAAGGCTAAGAGCTGCTCTGGGCTGGAGAAAAGGGGGAATTTAGTGGGGAAAGTGGGAATAGCAGCACAACTGGAGAGGGAGAGGCGGGACACAGGGAGAGTTGGGACACAGGGAGTCCTGAATTCAAGGCTAAGAGCTGCTCTGGGCTGTGGAAAAGAGGAAATTCG
>NW_008690365.1:262-1758 GCF_000695815.1 Acanthisitta chloris | reverse complement strand
GACGGGAAGTGGGACTAAGAGCACAACAGGATTGGGGGGATAATAGCACAACTGGATGAGGAGAAGTGGGATACGGGGAAAGAGGGAATAACGGCACACCAGGATGGGGAGAGGTGGGACACAGGAGTTCCAGCTGACGAGGCACTTTTGGGGAGATAAAAAACGCACTTGGAGCGTATTTGGAGGAAAAAAGGCGGGGATGAGGGCTCAGCGGGCAATGCTGCCGTCTGCTGTTGGCTCCGGGATGCAGCAGCGGGAATAAAATCGTGGCTAACACGAGTTGCTGGAGCGGGAGGGAAAAGGAGATCTGGCGTGGGTGGAGCCATGGAGTGAGGGATGGAGGTGGGCGAGGAGACAGGAGTAAACCCAGTGCAAATCCCTGGGGATCTCCAGAGCCACGGGAGCCTGGGAATGGGGAAAGCAGCCTGGATAGAATCCTGGAATAGTTCAGGTGGGAAGGGAACTCAAAGCTCATCCCATCCCACCCTTGCCATGGGTAGGGACATCTCCCACCAGCCCAGGTTGCTCCAAGCCCCATCCAACCTGGCCTGGAACATTTCCAGGGATGGAGCAGCCACAGCTGCTCTGGGCAACCTGTGCCAGTGCCTCACCACCCTCACAGCCAAGAATTCCTTCCCAATATCCCATCAAACATTGCACTTCTTCAGCTTAAGGGCAGGTCAGGATGGACAGACAGGGAAGCTCAAAGTGCTGCTGAAAGGAAAACTCATCCCTAAAAAGCTGCAGAGACATCTCCAAATGTGACAGAACCTGAAAGTTCACCTGTGCTGTACAGGCTGATGCAACACATGGAATCATTTAGGTTGGAAAGGAGCTTTAAGATCATGGAACAAACTGTTCCCCCAGCACTGCCAAGGCCACCACTAACCATGTCCCCAAGTGCCACATCCACATGGGTTTAAGTCCCTTCAGGGATGTGCCCTGGGCAGCTGTGCCAGTATGGACAGCCCTTTCCATGGAGAAATTGTTCCAAATATCCAATGTAAAACTCCCCTGGTGCAGTTTGAGGCTGTTTCCTGCTGTCCTGTCACTCTGGGACTGCACCTCCCTGGACAGAGACAGTTTGGCACCTGCCTGGTCACTTCAGCAATTTAAACTTCTTGAGGTGCTGCTGCACCTGGTCCTTGGGGTAAGGCCTGAGGGCCAGGCAGGTAGCAATGCCCTCTGGCTGCTCCTTCCACATGTGGTGGTCAACATGGTGCTGCTTCAGCGTCTCCGACAGAGCCGCCAGGGCTGATTCATCCTGAGCCTGTGCAGAGAGAGAAGGGATGTGGTGAGGGATGGGCAGGAAGCCTTGCTAGGATGTAATTCTTTCGAATATCCAACCTGAACCTACTCTCACCCTGTCCCTTGTTCCCTGGGAGCAGAGCCTGACCCCACCTGGCTGCACCTCCTGTCATGCAGAGAGCAGAAGTTTCCCCTGAGCCTCCTTTTCTCCAGGCTGAGCCCCCACAGCTCCCTCAGCCGCTCCTACT
>NW_008690365.1:0-207 GCF_000695815.1 Acanthisitta chloris | reverse complement strand
GAAGTGGCCACAGGCATGGAGGTGCTACAGCAGTACCAGCACAGGCCCTGCCCTGGGGCTGTGCCCAAACAGTGGCTGGTACAAGGAGATGCTATTAGCCATTGGATGGAGCCATGGATGCCCTCACAGAGCCCTGTGCCTCCTCACACAGCCCCTTCCTCCCTCACACAGCCCCTTCCCCCCTCACACAGCCCATTCCCCCCTCAC
>NW_008690364.1:14818-21051 GCF_000695815.1 Acanthisitta chloris | reverse complement strand
CATCCCGCTGAGTGGCTCCTCTGTCCAGCCCCGGCCACGCTCCCATCGCGGTCTGCACAATGGGCCCTTTTGTGGGTGTCTTGTGAGGAGTCAGTTCAGGGAGGTTTGATGATTCACAGCGAGCCTGACGGCTTACAAAACATGACCCCAGCCTGTTACACAAATAATTTACCTAGAGCAAGTGGATGGCACAGAGAGGCATTCTGCATCCCGGCCCTGGAGAGGCCTGGGGAGCAGGGAGATAAAACCAGTGCTGCCAGGGATGCACAGCCACAGTGCGAGGCCTGGGGACAGGCTGAGCAGTGTCACTCCAGCTCCAGGAGGGCCGAGGAGCTCAGAGCCCCTGGGAGGGCACAGGCTGTGCCAGATCCTGCTGGGCACAGAGAGAGGCAGAGCACAGGACCACAGGGTATGGAGGGCACTGGGACAGTGGCCATAAACCAAACTCTTGGGTGCAGGCATGAAAACAAGAAATAGTAGGACAGTGTCATTGAAATAAGGAGAAAATGGGAGTGTTTCAGGCACTTGCTGGCCATAATAAACCACCTGTCAGATAAAATGCTCAGAAGCAAAACCCCAAACCCACTACTGGGAATCTGCACAGTCCTCTCCATGAACACACTGCTCCTCTGCACTGTTCACACTGCACGTGTGTCTGCTGCACCAGGAGCATGAGTCTGGGGCTAAATCTTGCTCTACAAAAACCCACAAGTTTTGGCAGAACTAGTCCAGTGGGAAAGAGGAATAAGAAGGAGCACCCTGCCAGCTTGCTGGCAGTCCTGCAGCCTTGTGGGCTCCAGCAGTGACACTTCTGGACTGCCCACATGCCCCCCAGGCACACGAGGCCTGGGGCTGCCCATGGACAGGCACAAACTGGGCTTGGTGAACCATAAATGTGGCTGCATCCCCTGCCAGGAGTCCAGGAAGGGACTGGGATGCAGCGTGTGACTGCTCCAGGCTGTACTTGGAACAGGGCTGGAGAGGGAAGACCAAGGGAAACCAAGAGGTGTCAAAGAATGATCCTCCAGGTCTCTGGAGAGGGTACCACTGGGATATGTAAAGATTGGTATACACTGATGCTGTATCAGCAAGGAAAACCCAGTTTATACAACCACTGGAAAAGCCCAGGGATGACAATGTTGTGTCCCATTGCAGACAAGACCACTCAGAGGGGACCTTAGAGTTCAGAGCTCACTCTCCACAAAAAAACCAAAACCAAACAGACAAACTGGAAAGGAGAAGCACAGGCCATTTAATAATGGATTCATCCCAGTGGCAGTCACTTCTCCTTGTAACACCCCCAGGTATTCCTAGAGCAGGGACCAGCACTTCCTAAAACAGCCTGTGCCATAGGGCAGGGTTTTATTTTCTTGCCAGATTGGTTCAAACGTGTGAGGTCACCTCCGAGGTCAAGGCTGAGCATCTGAGGGTGTCACACATCTTGTGTCAGAGTGGTCCACAATACATGGTGAGAGAAAAAAACCCAGTCACAAAATAATCCAACAGCATCAGGGTTTTCTGCTACTCAGGTATCATGAAGAATAAAGAGGAAGTGATGGCTGAAGAAAAATAATCCAATCAGGAATTAATGATCTTTAATAAATATCAGTCTAAGATTTTTGGTAGAATTTATACTTAAAACAGCTTCTTAAAAGGAAGGATTACATTCTAATTCACTTAGTGACACTTTCAGCACAGATTTTGAAATGAAGAATGGGATGGGATGGGATTTAATCATAATAAACACTTCAAGCTTGAGGTATAGAGAAACCAACAGTAACTATGGCAACGTGGTCACTCCAGTAAGGCTAATGCAGATTATTTCCAGGGCAGTAGCCTTGTGTGTGCTCAGGAAGCAGAGGTAATGTTGGCTTAAAGCAATTCCTAAATTAAGGAAAAATCTTTAGGCAGACGCTGTCTTGCACTCTTTGTTTCCAGCTTCAGACTGTAAGTGTTTCATGATATGCTGCACATACACACAGTGGCCTCAGCAGAGTATGGAAGTGCTGCTTTCAGGGAGACACTCGTGTGTATTGCCATGAGTGGGGCAGACCCTCTGGTCATGGATTCACAGACTGGACTGGGTTGGGAGGGACCTTGAAGTTCATCTCATTCCACCCCCTGCCATGGGCAGAGACAACTTCCACCAGCTCAGGTTGCTCCAAGCCCTGTCCAACCTGGCCTGGAACACTCCTAGGGATGAGACATCCATCGTGCCCACTCTCATACCAGTGAGGCTTTGCTGGAACCAGGCTGCAGGCCACACCAAGCCACAGCTGATATGTACTGTTGGAGTTGTTTGCGGAAACCCTTCGCAACCTCATGCAAGTGCCACAGCTGCTGCACTGCTGGCAGTTACCCACCCCAGCCTGAGGCAGCTCATGCAACACCCAGAGTTCTCTGAGAGGCAGAGTGCCATACCTTGGGTCGATGGAGTTGGGGAAGGGGGACAACCTGGACCATTGATGCATTGCTGGACCCTTTGCAGCCTCTCCAGGAAGTTGCTGTAGATCCCTACTTGGTGATGGCAACTATTCCAGTCCAGGCTCAGGGGTCACCACGAGATGTGGCTCTGCCCAGGCAGGAGAGCACTCAGCTGCTGCAGGGTCACCTAGGGAATAAAACATACATGTGAGGTGAGGTGGGGCAGCAGAACCCAGCCCTGGGTTCTGGCAGCAGGACCAGGCTGTCTGCTCTGCAGGGGTGGCACAGCTCTGACCCAGCCGAGCTGCTGGGGAGTGTCTTCCACACACATGTGCCCCAGAGCAAGAGTAAACTTCTTGGAAATATGTAATACAGCAACTGTTTGTATTGCACTACAGCACCATTGTTTTCTTGAACCTCACATCCTCTTTCCTGCCAGCAAAGTGCTGTTATCTTGTCATGTTAACAAACGAACTAGTTCTGCCTCTGTTCCCTTTTTTAATCTGTGTAGTGAAGTGCCATCGTAAATTGGCACTGACATCGATGTGTCCTCCCTTGGCACCCAAAATAACTGCACCCAGAGATGAGTCTTGGTTCCTGTGTGCAGAGACACATGTTCCTTTTCAGGTAAGGCATCCCAGAAGTTTGCTTTTCATTTTTATTTTAGATGGGTTTACAACATCTCAATTGTAAGGAGAAGGGTATTTTCCAAAAATAGGCGTGTAGTATCCTTGAAGCCATGAGTACTCAGAGAAGAACAAGAGCACTCTAAGTACCCACCCACCTCCCTCCCTGCCTTTTCCACTGTTACCATTTTAAGCCTTTGTGGGACCAGCAGAATTCAGCATTGCGCTGGTCAATAACTCCAGTCACTGTAAGAAACGGGAAGGTTTACTCGTGACTAAAAGCACAAGGAATTATGATAACCAACTTGGCAACAGCAATTCTTCCCAGTAGCTGTAATTCTCCTGTAAAAGGCATTTGAGTCACAAGCTGCTCAGAGCCTGGTAACTGCATGGTGGTTATCGGTGGTGAAAGGGCTCTTGCAGGCAGCTTCCTGCTAGAGATCTGTTACCTCCCTTGCCTCGGGGACATTGCCCAGACCCTGCGGTCAAAGCTGCACATTTGTTTCCCTGCTGTGACCTGCAGCTTCTGCTGGTGCCTGCACAGCTGCTGCTCTGGGGAGTAGGCACCCAGCACCTGCATGAGTGGCACCCACACCCATGGCATGGCCTGCAGTGTCCATGCCCAGGCTCTTCGGGAAGGACATCCCCTGCACAATGCTGGCATTTCCCTGCTAATATCCATCTGAAATCCAAGCAGCTATTTAAATCCTGCCCACAGGATGGGTTGGAGCCCTTTGCCCCCAAAGAAGTGCTTTGGCACAACAGGTGCCTGCAGAAAGCCACGGGAGCTGTGCTGCTGGTTCACTCCATTGGGCTGTTTCCACAGCCTTGATGTTGTACTCAGCCCAGGGTGGCCCAGACTCCTCCTGGGCCCATCCCTCCTGCGCACACTGTGCTGAAGCTGAAGCTGCCAGAGCCAGACTGTTAATTATACTCCCACTAATTCAGAGTAAAGCTAAATATGTAATATTTCATGTGCGTCAGTCTCCCCCCTTTCTCCATATGTCGTTGCTCCTCTCTGCCTCCATTTTCTCCCATTTTCCCTCATCCTCTCCCTCCCCAGGGGTGAGGATTCCCCACCTTGCACTCCCAGGAGGTACAGCTGCACCACCCAGGATGATCCCACCACCTTCCCACCACAGGGAAAGGTTCTTCAGGCTTCGGCAAAAACCTCTGGATCAGCTGGGTTTGCAGTTTGGGTGTGACCTGCCCCATGCTTTACTCACATGGGATGGTGCTGTTCTCCCTAGCTACCTGCTCCCAGGAGTCCTTCCCAGTGCCAGCACCAGTCCACATTTTGTCACATCTCACACCAACATCACCATCCTTTTTCCCCTTTGGCCCCATTCCCTGTTATCCCCATCCAGAGCAGCCCCATGTGCATGGCACACACATGGGACAGCCAAACACAGTGACAGACACTTGCTCCAAGGGCTCAGGGCTGTGCCCATCCCTGTGCAGGAGCTCCTGACCTGCAGGGTCGAGGCTCAGGGCTCTGAAGGTGACAATCCCCCACACTGAGTTCCTTGTCAGGCTCTGTCCCATCACAACTGGGGGTTCTGCATGTGCAGATGTGACCATAGAGATGCAGGTCCATGGCCTCCTCAGGGTATGCCCCACAAGACACAGCCTGGGGGAGTCAGAGAAGTGCTTCAAACGCAGCAGCACTTGAAACCCTATTTTTTAACATTCCCAAATCCAGGAGACCTCTGTTGGGTTACTCAGATGTTGTGTTTCTGGTCTGCGCCACCGGCACATGCTGAACTTTGCCGAAACTGCACTTGCCAAGAACTGCTTGTTTCTTTTTAAAGAATATCAAGGCTTTGGGGATTCTGGTACAGAATATGAGTCGTGGCTTAAAATACATGCTGTCCACATGCGAGAGAAATAAGCCAAGAAATCAAGGTCTATAATCACCCACTGTATTTAAATAAGTTAATTTGTTTTAATTGGTTTCTGAGGGGAAGGAGGAAAGAGCAAGGCAGGAATTCTCGTTGCAGGAAGGCACGATTTCCATCTGAAATCTAACACAATTAGTGCAGTAGGATTCAGTTACTGAAGGCAAAAAGAAGGGAAATCAGGAGTCAATTGAGTTGCTGCAAAATTTAATATCTTGCTGTCATCTTTGTTCTTGGTAGAGAGTTGCTGTAGCAACAGACCAAAAAAAGAACTTGCACAAGAGGAGGAGCTTACTGCTCTTTTAACAACGTCTCTTTATCCTCCCTGAATTACTGTTCGTGACCAATCAATCGCAGTGTCTCTTTATCCTCCCTGAATTACTGTTTGTGACCAATCAATTGCAGCCTGCGTATCAATGACTATGGACACAAGGCCACAGCCTGCAGATATTACACCTGTCACATACACAACAGTGTTTCCAGCTCCTCTCTGCAGGTCATTGCCAACGGTGGCAATTCTCTGCTGCAGGACTGAGCTCGTTTTTATCACATGCAAGTTGCATCTATTCCTCGATCCCTTTCCCTCTCCGGTGGCTCTGCACCCTGCAGAGCAGCACTGCGTGTGACTACGCAGCTAGAAATAAGAGACAGCTTTCCCTGCCACTGCCTTTCCAGACAGTGCTGATGGCACAGTAGCTCAGGAGGACAGGGCATGGGGCAGGAGGAGGCAGCAGCTCCGGAGTAATGACACCAGCAGCCTCAGGGTGCTCACAGGGCAGAACCTCCAGAGCCACATACAGAGGGTCACACTGAAGCCTAGGAGATGCTCCAGCATCAGTGGCTGTCAGCCACCCACTTGTCTTCTGACACTTGGGTCCCTGCTGTTTGGTGTTCCCAATTAATTTAGTCACACGTGATCTCCGTTTCTCCACCTGCAATGTGAGACTCACCAATGGCATTTTTAGGCTCTTTTAGAATCCAGACATGCAGGAGCAGGTTGGAGTGCAGCCGTGGGAGCTTCCCTTTGTGTGCCCTTGGAAGGGCCCCTTCTCTGACCAGCAGGACCAGCACCCTCCCAGCCTCCTTGACTGGATTTGCCAGCAGTGCCCAAAAATGAGGGCTGATCCCCCTGTCCCTGCCTCTCTGGGGCCTGGTGTTCCCTGCAGCACTCTGTGCTGCTTGGCAGCAGTGAGGGGCAGGAGGGGCATGTGGGTGGGCACGGAGCCCACTGGGACAGAAACGGGGGCTGATCTGGGACACCGAGGGCTCAGCCACATCCTCATTC
>NW_008690364.1:0-14794 GCF_000695815.1 Acanthisitta chloris | reverse complement strand
TCCCTTATGTGGGTACTCTCATGTCTGTGGATGCAAAGCTTTGTGTGCAGCTGGCTGTCCCTGCTGTCCTGCCTCTGGGAACGAGCACCGCCAACCTGCTGCAGAGATTCAGCCTAGCTTGATTCTTTTTAAACTTCACCCTGTTGCTCCTCATTCCATCATCTCCATCTGTCCTGGTATCACCTGCAGCCAGGGAAGCCTCTCACTGCAGCAGACCACACAGACACACTGCCCTCACCAAAGCCACCCCAGGTGCCACCATCCTGTCCCCAGGGCCACCGTGTCCTGCCTGCCTGCCTGGAGCAGTGGCTGGAGTCCTGCTTGCACTGTGATTGGGATTTTTGCTGGAATTACTCAGATCTGATGTACTTGAGGCAAAGGCTCCAGAGCCTGCAGCTGGACCCAGCAGAGGGGACAGCACGGCAGGGCCACCCACACCCTTTGTCCAGCCGCAGCAGCCCCTGCCTGCTCCACCTCGCCAGGGGCTTCCAGCGGGAGAGGAGAAAAGGGAAAGCCTGGGAAACTGAGCCGGCACTGTGCTCGCACAAAGAGCTATTGTCCGGGCGCTCGGAGCTGCAGTTTAGTGGGGCAGCCTGTCCTCCCGGCACAGCACACACCCGGGGGAAGCTGCACGCGGGGCCTCTGTCTGGAGTGACAGCGATTGATGGGGGAAAAGGGGCCAAATGGAAAACCAGGCTTGGAGGGAGAATTCAGCCCTCTCATTAGAGCTGAATACAGCTGGCCAAAGCAGCCCCGGGCACCAGCCACATTCACAACTTCATTGGAAATTCCAGCACGACAGTGTCATTTCCTGAAGCAGAGTGGAAAGTTTTGGGGTGTTTTTAGCTCCCCTTCACACTGACACAGGAGGAGCAGCACAGAGACCTGCTGACCCAGCCCATGCACCGCAGCAGCACCGACGGGTTAAGGGTTGATCACGATATCTGAGGTCTCAACCATGCAGTAGTAGTCCACCTGGAGGGATTTTTAGCTTTTTGGGGGAACCCAGGCTAGGCACAGTGAAATGGGTTCAGTGCATTTCTCACGACTGTGCCATCCTGTGCATCATCTGCCACTGGGCACACACAGGAAAACATCAACACTTCCAGTTACAAGTTGCTTCCTAAGCTCTTGGCCTCAGCACTGATTCAGCAGACAGGGATTTTCTGATTTCCTTCACCAACTCAGATGAATACAAAGTAGCTTGGGATAATCGCAGCTATCAGAGCTGAAGGGCCAGTGAGGAGGGGAACAGCCTGTGTGTTCAAGGGCTCCCTAAGGCTTTGCCAAGAAACTGCTCAGCTGCCCCACTGCCCCACGCTGCTTCCTCAGACATGTCCTCCTGATAAGGCCCAAATGACACCCAGACTCGCTGTGGGAGGTGAAGCCAGCCCTTGGTACAAGGCACAGGACAGCACACACACTTTCATATGGCAAAAACAGGAGAACACTGGTGATTATTATTGCTATTACACAGTGAGGTCCCAGATTTAACCCCATTGTGCTGGATTGGCTTAATATACATAAGAGAAAGAGGGAGAAGAGTGTCCAGTGTCTGGACACAGGTTTTCTCCTCAAGTAAACAAAATTAAATTGCTAGGCTGCCCGGGTAAGGTAGCTGCTTTCAAAACCAACCTGCACTGAAGCTGAAACTGCCCCAGCAGTAGTGAAGGAAACAAAGTTACCAGCAAAGGTTGGAGAGCATTAACTGTATCACTTGACTAACAGCAGCTGCTGATTGATCATCCCAAAACCAAACCTGGGCACATCCTGGGAGAGCCTGGCTCTCTCCCCTGCAGCTCCCTGCTGCTGGCTCAGCAGCTGAAAAAACGGATTGGAAAATCCTTGAGGATGGCAGGGAGAGGAACAGCAGATGGAAGTGCAGGGAGAGCTGGAGCTGTGTGCCCCACACTGTCACAGGCACTGACTGCAGCAGAGTGGGACTGCACAGACAAGCACTTTAGGGCACCACTGGAGTCTGGATCAAAAGCTCCTGGAGCCAATAGATCATCTCCCAGGGATTTCAGCTAGCTTGGGTTAGTTTCAGATGCATTTGGAGAAGGGTCTCTGAGACTGCAACACACTACTACAGCCCAGAAGCTGGCCATAGGAGTGTGCTCTGGCTGGGGAAAAGCCAGGCTGGGGAAAAGCCAGGCTCCCCCAGCAGGCAGAGCTGCCCACAGGTGTGGCATCAGGCCTGCCTGCTGCGATCTCAGCCCCTATAGCAGCAGCATTGCCATGGGGCTACAGCAAAGCTGCACACCAAGCCCTGGGTCCTTCCTGCTGCTCTAACAGAGCTGCTGCTTTGAGGCTGAGCAGCTGATCCTCCCTCCTCAGCACAGTCAGGGTTAATCTGCACCCTCAGTGCCAGCTCTGCCCTGTGACCCCGGGGGCACAGCCCTGCATGGAACACCTGAACCCAGGCAGTCCTGCTGATGGAGAAGGAAGGCTGTTTACTGGAGCAGCATCAATCAAATCTTCCTGGAACAGCTGAAGCAGCACAAGCACTTTGCTGACATGTGCTGTGTCAGCATGCCTGGACCTGGCCAAACCCATCCTGGGTCTGCAGAGGGCTTGAACCATAATACAGTGTCCCCATGCCCCAGCCCTATGCTGCCACCCTCTGTGGAGGATCACCTCTGTGCCTTGGCCATAGCACAGCAATGCTCCCACAGCTCAGAGTGAATCCTGAACCTTCCCACACGCTGCAGCTCTGGCTCAGCCGTGGGGCTGGCAGTACCTGCTCCATCAGTGCCCAGGGGCAGGAAAGAAAGGTGTGTTCAATCACCACCGCAACTCGCTGCAGGCACATCTCAGCCTTGGCTGTGGTCTGCCCTGGCTGTGCCTGCAGGATGCAAAGTGACTCCCAGAGTGAGACAAGGACAGGAATCCACTTTTATGCCATGTTTTCAAAGCTGCTTTCTTCCCTCTACTCCCAGCATCACTGTGCTTTGGGTTTGACAATTTGTGTGCACAGTGAATCTAATTTGATTTTTATCCCTTTTGTCTCCCTCTATTTTGCACACTACATTAGGCTTTTGTTCCAAGGCAGTTAAAGCAGATTTGCTGTGTGCTGTGAGCTGCCTCACAGTGCTGGCAGAGCCTCAGAGCAGACAAGTGTCACGTAACAGATATGCTATCGATAAGGGGGAGGCTTGCACAACAGGGAGGCCCAGGGAGCTGGGATTCTGAGCAACAGCAGTGGAACCCACTGTGTTGGAGCAGGTTCCTCCAGCTGGAGAGCTGCACCCTGCAAAGGCAGCGCTGTGGTCGCTGGAGCTGCAGCCACTCTGGGGGACTTGTCAGGGAGAGCTCCAACAGAAATAGCAGCCCTGCTGTTGGTTCAGCTACACCCTGCTTGGCTTCTTCTTCCCCTCTTTTTAAACTCACGCTGTGTTGACTGACTGTGCTGCTTTTGCAGCCCTGTGAACGTGAGGTGGGCAGAGCAGCTGTTTGTGGCCTGAGGTGTTCCCACAGCCCCCAAAAGGCTCTGCCCAGCTGAGCTGTGCATCTCACTTCCTCTGCCTGACCACACGGGCTCCTCCCGTGCTGCCCCTCGAGGAGGTGCACGTGAATCCTTCCTTTTAGACAGGATCAGGAATGTCCCAGCATGTGCTAAGTATAGCCACGACTGCTCTCCAGAAAAACAAGCTGCACTAATTTGTGTTGGCACTGGTTTGGCACTAGTTTCTCATGTGCCAATCATTATGATACATTTCCTTTTCCTGCCCTCCCCTAATCACTGCAGTAAGAAAGATCTGGTTTACAGTGACAGCAGCATATCCATTAGCTGTTATTTAACAAGCACACAGATCCATAGATGCTTAAATGTGCTTCAAATGGCTCAAGGAGGAAATGAGGACATAAGATGTTTTGTCACGAGACAATAACAAGTACATGGTACGAGAAGGTTCAACAACACAAGGGAAAAAAATTACTGTGGAGTTTTAATACCTGTGTGTTTTGGTGTGAAGGAAAAGGTCCTCCCTGCCATGGAGAGGAGGTCCTGGAGGAGGGGAAAGCTGAGCCACAGCCGCGGGGATCAAACCTCGGAGTGCTTAAGGAGACACACCCGAGCAAACCCTGCGTGGGCTGGAGCTGCTTTACCAGCACTCCCTCACCGTGGCTTCATGCAGGGCTTCAGCAACCCACAGGGACACCACTGCTGCGAGGGTCGTGCTGCCCTGCTGCCTCCCCACCCTCCTCTCCATCCTCTTCCTCCCACCAGCACTGCAGGCAGCGCAGCGTTCAGCTCTCTGTGATGCCCTGGCCAGGAATGAACTGGCCAAAAATGTGCTGCATCTTGTAACTCAGTCAAGGGAAAGGACCTTCAGCATGGGAAGTACCAGGGTAAGTGCCCAGTGTGGGTTCCCAAGCAGAGACCTCCTAGACCTCCACTCCTCCAGAAGAGAAAACTTCCATTTCCCAAGGGCTCTCCAAAATCACAGTTCAGGAATGGAGGCACTGGCCTGAAAAGCTTTGATCAGTCATCTCTAAAGGCAAAGCTGATGCACAGCCCGTGTGCTTGGGGTTTCACCTTCTCAATCAGCCAGATGGGCATTTTTATTCATTTCACTGCCAGATAACACATTAGTGTCCTTGGTTCCCTGCAGTGCCCATGACTCCCTGCAGCAGTGCCTGTGTCTCTTTGCAGCAGTGCCTGTGATTTCCTTGCACCATTGCCTGTGTCTCCTTGCAGCAGTGCCCATAACTCCCTGCAGCAGTGCCTGTGATTCCCTGCAGCAGGAGTACAGAGGCTCCGTGTCCTGTGGCACTGGGGTGTGCAGCTCTGCAGAGGTGTGATACCTGTCAGCTCTCACAGCATAAACACTTCTTTCTCTAGTGAGGACATGACCCTGTGTTATGGAGCTCCTGTTCCAAAGCACTGGCAACTGGATCCAGCAACTTCCAGATTTGAGGAGCAGAGTAAAACACATGTGTAAAACAGGAACTCTCCAGAGCTCTGCCAGCTGTCCATGTGCCCAGAATTGGTGCAAAATGTTGCTGTCAGATCTAACTGGCAACCTCAGCTACAACACAAACACAGCCTGCCCCTCACAGGGACTCAGGACCAGTGTTCACATGAGAGGCAACATTCGGAGGGGGATTTTGATTCAAAATAAAGGCTGGAGTGATCCTTCATTTCAGGTTTTAATTAAGCCCCCCTGCCTCAAAGCTGCAGAAACATCCTGAAAAATATAATCCAAGAGAACAGCAAAAGCTCACATGTCCAAGGCGAGTGAAACCCTGAGCTGCTGCTTATTTAATTGCAATTTTGTTTTTCCGAAGGAAGCAGCATGGTTTCCAAGGACCAGCTTATTCTTCCCCAATGCCTGCAGTCTGACTTTCTGTAGGACACGGTAAATGCCAGCCAAGTTGTAGATGTAAACCCACATTTCATTCTTGTCACAAGATGCTGATTTACCTGCACTCAGGATAGTATTTTTCCATCCTCTCACACTCTGTCAACTCAGAAAGAGCTACTTGCAGAGCTCTTGCCATGTCTCAGGCTGAAGGCCTTAATCCCCCATTCTTTACAAACCAGTCTCAAGCCTCCTGTCCCAGGGCAGCATGACCCAAGCTCTGCAGGATCTCCAGCATGCTCAGGACCAGCCCCTTCCATAGTCCCTGTGCAGTGTCACCGATCTGCTCATCTCAGGTTTGCTCATCTCCTTCTCTATCTCTCTTGGGTTTGGCCAGTTTTTCCCCAGGCAGATATGCAGATAACCCGGAGATATTTACAGCAAAGGGCTATCAGTGGCCTCTAGCACTAACAGCTCCTTCCCTCCTGCAGGACTGAGGGAGGCAGTACTGGGGGCTCTGGTCCTCCCCCAGCACCATCCAGGCAGTGCTGCCTCCCATTTCCATAGCCTTGGCATCCTTCCCGCGTCCCCTCCGCTCCTGCTCCAGGTTCTGCCCAGAGCTGTTCCACTGCCAGCCTTTGGCATCTAGCCCTTGGCATGCACTTTAGAGGAGGAAATTGAGCTGACACCAGCACCAGAGCCTGCTGCAGCCTCACAGGGATATGCTGCATGCGCAGGGAGCTGGGCCAGAACAGAGGGAGCCCCATTTCCTGAGCAAGCCACCCTCAAGGTCACTGTTTCATAACCAGAAGGCTTGAGCCAGGTCTTAGGGGAGCAGCAGGAAACACTGCAGCCCTTCTGCTGCAAATGCTTCACCACTGCTACAAAAACTCTGACACCTGACAAAAACCTGATGCTGACACCACCAGGTCTTTCATATTCTGCACCAAACTGAATCCACAAACAGTTTGCTGTGTGAGTGCAGTTCAGGCCTGAGCATGGGGGATGAGCTGCTGCTCCCTGTTCTCTCAACTGTCACTTCTCATCCAGAACAGCTCCAGCTCACAGAGCATCCAGGTCAAAAAGGAAGAAGCAGGCCAGCAGAGATGGTGACTGACACCTCCACCTCTCCCACGATGTGAATGCACACAGGTAAGGAAAGCCATGGATTTGGGACAACTGGCAACTTCCTAAAGTTCACTTCCACCTACTGATTTACCCCACAAAATAACACACACCTAACTGGTTGAGCATCACTGTCATCCCCATGCAGGAGCCACACACCACACCTTGTTGGTTCCCTGGAAGCTGTACCACAGCCCTTCAGTAAAACACACAGGCAGAACTTTCTGCCAAGGCACAGTGAGGTGGCAAAGAACGCACATGGGTAATGGGTGTAACACTGTGGAGAGGTTCTCCAACCCAAAATCTTACAGATGAAAATTTGGGTGAGTGACCTGTACCAGCAGTGAATTGGAGCATTTCCTCCAAAGGGTCATCCTTGGGCCCTATGGAGTGAGTTCAAAGGTCTTGATGTTTCTGAATTGAAAAATAACAAGACTTGTTCCTCTGGCTTCACTGTTTTGCAGCTCAGACAAATCCCTGTCCCTGCTGAAGGGATTCCCTCCAGCCTAGGGAGGCACACTGGTGGAGCAGCTCTGGAGAGCAGGATGGGCTGGCCAGAGAACTGGGCCAGGAAACTGAGAGATTGGGAACTACTACCATGACTGCAAGTATTTCATATGAGCCACATTTGATGAGAAAAGTCTGCTGCTCACAGCCATGTAGTCATGGATATAGAACAAACAAATCACTGAATTGCAGGAAAACAGCAAGAAAATTTAAACCTGGAGTTTGTCCTGGACTCTGCTCCCTGTGGAGTTGTATAACTTTCCCAGTTTCTCTTTGGAATCCCCCCGTGGTTTAATGCCAGGGAGCTGGGGCTGCAGGGAAGCCTGGATTCCCCACAGCTGATTTCACAGATCAAGCTCAATACTAACTCAGAAGGTTTCTCCCCTCAGCCTCAGAAAAACCTAGTGCTGTTCAGGGATCAGTGAGGTATCTGCTCAAGCAGAGCATTCAGCACAGCATTGTAACACCCAAAGGTGAACCAGAACAAGCAGGGGACTGTCCCTGGCCTAGAAATCACATAACCACATGAATCATAGAATCATAGAATTTTAGGGGTTGGAACGGACCTTACAGATCATCTAGCCCCAACCCCTGCCCACCAGGGCAGGTTGCTCATGAAGAATTAACATGGAACAGTGGCACAACACGAGACCAAACTGGGGACTGTGGGTTAGGATAGCAAACTTCATCATCAAATCTAAGTTTTCACCTTACTGACATCATCATTTTGATCTTGCACTGCGCGTGCTGGACCTAGTGTGTGTTGCACAGTCCCACAGAGAAGTGACTCAGTCACTGCTTTCATGGAAACCCCCTTCAGAGTGACTCACTGGGACCAGTTTCCTGTCCACACACTGTCCTGACAGTCTCTCTGAGCAGCTCTCCCGCTCCGGAATCCGGAGCACAGGAGTGTGACTCCAAAGGTGCTTTCTTGTGCAGAAGAGGATTCAAGGAGGTGATCAAACTGTTTGTTTCACAAGGTAAAAGACAGTGCAGGCTTCCCACTTCCCACTTTAAAATAGCAATGGACTTTTACTAGTAGTTCAGTTCAACAGATTATTAAAAACAAACCCTCCAGGCTCTTGTATGCTCCATCCTAGAAAATAATTCAAAAGACTTTATTAGAGGGTTGGTTTTCTTTTGGAGGGGAGAGACTTATAACTCCATCAGTCTCTGTTCTGGCCCCTAAGTGATACTTGGCAGGTCTTTTAATATGCAAAAGCTTCAATTTGCTCGCTAATAAATTAGCTGTTAGGAAAACAAAGCTTCACATCGCAGGCATTAGTAAAACACAGCTGCAAACGCTGAAGATGCTCAGCAGTGTCTGGTGTCTCCCCGAGGCTGTATATTCTGGAGCATCACTGTTCTCTCAGACTCAGGTAGGAGCTAATCAGACGCATCAGGTCTAACAGAAAACACGAGGATGCACATTGCAGTGCTACAATGAGATTATATAGCCCTCCCTCTTCTGAACTTTGCTTCCAGACCGTTAAAATTAACTGTAGGGATTATTAATTTTCCAATCTTTAAAGCTCCACAGGCATTGAGGCCAATCCCTGTCTTCTGGCTGCAGAAACTTGAAGCCCATGGAGTTGTATCCCTGGCTGGAAGAGGAAGAAATCCACAACTGTGCAACCTCTTCTGCTCCCCACAGTGAGACAGCACAAAGGGCTGGACCCCATTAGCCCTGTCTGACTGGTCTGCAGCTCACATCACAGGCTGTCTGTCCACACTTCATTCAGACCTTGCCAGCACCAGGTGAGGTTAAAATCCCATTAAAAATTCTAAGTGTAAACGGCTTCATCTTTGCCTGCTTTTTTATTTATTGATGTGTGGAAGAGTCTTCACTAAGTTGTCTCAGAGTAAACTTGGCTGTCAGGTCAGAAGCAGCTGCTGTAGGTTAAAAGGAGATCTGGACAAATGCCCACACTAACCCTCACTCCTGTAGTAAATCCATGACAACTCCTGAGCAGCAGTGAGGTACTGCACAAGGGGGAGGAAATCCAGCACCAGAGAGACCTGGAATGCCACTGAGGAGGAAGAGGTAAAGCTGTGGCCCAAAGCCCCCCAAAAGCAGAACCTTCTCCACAAAGGAAGAGCCTGGCAGCTCTTTACCTGAAGAGTTTTCTGTACTGCTCACAGTACTTTTATTTTGGAATGGCAAATTTTTGGTTTCACTTCTCAATGCATATACTGAAATACAAAACTGTTTTTAAAAGCTCCCTCTGGAGCCAGGAGTGAGCCCTTTGAGGCATCAGATGTGGCTTCAAGAGAACATGTTTGAAGTCACAGACAATCTATTCTGTATTTCTGAAAGCTTCCTCTCTGAGGCCAGTGGTCACAAGTCCTCAGAGATGAGTTTGGCAGTGCTGGAAATCAAACTCACCTTCTCTACCTTCTTCTAAATTCTTGTGCTTGTGGAGGACTGAGCCCATAAACCAAGAGCCAGAGCAGCTCAGCCCCTTCCTCAGGTCACAGGTTCTGGCACAGAGCACACAGGCTGCCTGTGGTAGGAGGAAACAAGAACCTTCTAGGAAGCAGAGTACAATGTTTGGCATTAACTTTTAGGAACAGAAATCTACTAAATTTCATTTGAAACCACTGATCAAACCCCATTTCGTTGCTGACATTTCTTCCCTAACCAGTATTGTTTCGCTTCCCATTCCCAATAAAACAAGCCTGATCCAATTAAATCCAGTCCTATTACCAGCTAGTGTCATATTCCCTAAGTGAAGAGCTCCTGTCAGAATAGACTTCATCTCAGTGGGCTCTTTACCTGCTCAACACCAGATCTTCAGTGAAGAACAAGTGGAGCAATTACCATCTAATGGCTGATACACAGGTGTAACTGCTGAGTTTGAGTGGAGCTGAGAGTGAGACCTGAGTGGTGTCACCACCACTGCCCTGTGCAATCCCTGGGATGGTTCCTGCAGGCTCCAGCACTCCTGAGACCACTGTGGGGACACAGGGGTGACCCTGCAGTGCCTCCCCTGGATGTGGAATGGGACTCTGACACACTCCCCCTCCACTCGAACCACAAGACAAAAGAGAGCCCTAAAGCTAACCACAAAAGGTCTCTATATCTTTCTTCCAGGAGGGGTTGGGGTGGAGAGTAGATGCACTTGGATTTAAGTAAGAGATTGGTATGTCTGGATCAGCTTCCATGAGCAAGTTGGAGAAAGAGAAAGTCTTGTCTGAGAACCCTCCCAGGCCTTGGGCACAAACTGATGAACACCTCCAGGAATTCAGCAGTTGTGTTCAGGTCTGCTGACAGAAATTTAGGTATCTGTGGCTTTTAGGCACCTACAAGATTAGGCAAGACTTTTCAGCTGCTGGAGGAACCAGCCAACTGGATTCTGCTGCCTACCAACGAGACCCTGGAGCACATGAGTCCCAGTGGCTGGAGCTGGGAATCAACACTGCCCTGTTTTCTGAACAAAACCCTGCCCAGTCCACTTGCCACAAGCAAAAAGCACAATCCAGACCTGCATTAGCTGACGTAACAGGCAACTCTTTCCTGAATGTACTTTACAAATAATCTCATTTTCTAAGATATATATTCATTCAAAATCAAAGGAAAACTTAACAATAACAGGATCTTTCTCATCCACCTTCAGATAAGGCTTCAAGCTTCAGTTTTGCTCTCACCTCTCCTTGTTACCTCTAGCTGCCAAAGGGAGCAGCAGTCTATAAAATCTGCAGTACCTTGGGAGCCTATTTTAGTAACATCCAGTGTCACACAGATACTGGTCTGGCTGATATTTAATAGCCATGCACCCAGTGCAGTCATTTGCTGTCCATGTCCAGCCCCGTGTCCAGCCCCATGTCCAGCCCTGTGTCCAGCCCTGTGTCCAGCCCCGTGTCCAGTCCCACACTGATGCTCTGTAGCACAGGTTTCCATTAAGGGTGAGCTGAGCTGATCTCTGAGAAGAGAGCTGAGGCAGGATGCTTTATGAATGTAGGGAGAGGTGTAAACAGAGCCAAAGATGACGATTACTTGAGTCTCTTCTGACTACCACAGTCAGCCCAGGGTTACCTTGAAGTGAGCCTCAAATATATCTAGTGAAGGCAATGAGGTCATCCCAGAAATTAACTCACTCTGCAATTTTCACATCTATTTCAAAAGAACTATGGCTAAACAAGCAGCATATGCACATCCAGTCATTCCTACACAAGTGTATGATTTTCTTCAGACCCACAAGAAAATGTGTGGAACTGTGGTTTTGCTGTCCATGAATTTGGATCTACAATGTTCTGTCACCACAACCAAGAGCTGCCCCTGCCCTGCCCTGCAGGGTATGGGGTTTGGTGTACAAGGATGGAGACAGCTGGGAAATGTTATCTGTCTGTGACTTGCCAGAAACTAAAAAGGGCTCACACAGTGCTGAGCTGGAGGGAGAAGCCCACGCAAGACAGACTTGTACTGAGTCCAGGAGGGAGCCACAGAGCTTCCCATGGCATGGGCTGGAGGCAGCAGCATGGTGCAGCTGCAGGGTACAGATATGTCATTTGCAGTTGTCTGATAATTCCCAGAAAAACAAGTGTGCTGACTGCTCTGAGTCCTGATCCCACCTGGGGTCAGGACTGCTGCTCTGCTCCTGCTTTCCCCCTCACAATCTGACTGGCATTGCCACTGCAGTGCCTTCTCAGTCAGTCCAGAGCAGCATTCCCAGGATGGCTTCCTTCCATCCAAGGACCTGTCAGGTAACTGACTCTGTTGGCCCTGAGGTTTAACTCATGAAGTCTCCACAAACCACCTTGAGTGAGTTCAGGTCAATATTTCCTCTCCTAACAAAGTAGGTGCAGGATGTCTGGATCCAAGGTTGCTGTTTTTCCTCACCAGACACCCCAGGATTTCTGCTGGCAGGACTCTGAACACCCTGATGGCTTCATCCCATCCAAGGCACAATGGGACTCAGGGACAAGGGAACCCAGAGCACAGGACAACTGGTTGGCACCCAGGTCACTCCACTGGGCCCAATGGACACTGCTGCTATGCCCTAAAGCCCAGGAGGTCTTTGGGTGAGGGAAATCAGAGAGGCCCTGGCTGCACCTCATTGATGTGGACAGGCTGTCGCTGACCGAACCAACACATCTGCAGTGACCTGTGGCAGCTCACATGGGACTCTGCTAGGAAGGCTGCTGCCAAGGATTTGGATTAGTGGTGATGTTTAATTTGGATTAATTGTGATGTTTTTCAGTCCAAAGTAAAAGCTGAGACGGCCTGAAGCAAAATCCAGACACTGAAAAAGATCATCTGTCTGACTTTCAAGGTTCTCTTTGATGTGGATTTTTTAGGATAATATATCATGGATATCAGATCTCCCTATCCTCCAGCTTTTCCACGCTGGCCCTGCATATTCAGGGATCTTGGCACTCCTTAATGCTTCACTGAGAGCCTGGGCTGCTCCAAGGAGCTCCACCTGTGTTGTTCTCCTGCAGCCCAGGCCCCTCTGTAGGTGTGTCCCAGGAGGCACAGGCTGTGCAGCTATGTGCTGAGGGGATGACTTGGACAAAAACATATTTCCTCACTCAAAGAGCTTTAACACTTCCAAAACCAAGTGCTGGATTGGATTTACACAGCACATCCCTGTCACTGCAAGACAAACCAGACCAGTTCACACCAGGGTCATTTCATTCTGCAGCTCTGAAGTGAACTCAGACCAAGAGGTTTCTCCAAGTGAGGCAGTGCAGGCATAACTTGGCACTTCAGTATTGGAGATTCAGTGTTTACACCCTACCAAATTAATTAAACCAAGCCAAGAAGGCAGTTTCAGTTCCCTTGGTTCAAACTAAGCAAGACCTTGGAACACCTCTCATAAAACTTTCATAAAACTCACTGGTGTAGTGTTCTGTGTGTGCATGGAGCTTCTTGCTGATGAGGCTCCTGGCTCCTGACCAGCCTGACCTTTTCAGCACACCTCTCACACTCTGTAGAACGAGCTGCTCACCCTCCGTGGCCTTGTCACTGCTCTGAGCTCCCAGAGCAGCTCTGCAGTCCCCCACACTGCCCAGGCACAGGTTGCTAACTGTGGTTTATTTGTTCCTGTGCAAAATCCCCCGGGGACCGGAAAGGTGGGACAGTCCCTGTTAACCAAACACCTCCAGCAATAAGGATTTGCCCTACAGTTTCTCATTTCAAGTTGTGAGCTCTTTGTTAACTACTTGTGGTGTTTTCCACCCACCTCCCTCAGTTCACAGCTCCTGTGACACACACACAGGCTCACAGTGCTGCCACAACACATTAATTCCTCCTAATTCAGCTGACAATTCACTCCTCTCCTGATCTCTGGATTTCAAAACAACATTCCTTTATCCTTCAGCTGGAGAGTCCCAAAGACCACACAATATTATTTTTCATTCACATGAAAATACTAAAACTCAAGCAAAATTAAGTAACTAGGTTAGATATTGGGAGGAAATTCTTCCCTGTGAGGTGCTGAGGCTTTGGCACAGGGTGCCCAGAGCAGCTGTGGCTGCTCCATCCCTGGGAGTGTTCCAGGCCAGGTTGGATGGGGCTTGGAGCAACCTGGGCTAGTCCTAAGTACAGGGTAAGTTATTTGGTTTAGTAAGTTAAGTGTATTGTAAACGTTCTTCAGTGTGTGCCAATATCGTGAGACAAATGACTCCAGGATAATATCAGAACACTTTGGTTAGCTGGACAATTGCTGCTTCCACAGCCCTGAGGAGCAGGAGTGCAAAAACACCCAGTATCCTCTGGGATCCAGCCTTCCAAATGGACAGGCCCAATTCCTTCCAGACAAGTGGACAGCAATGCTCTCCCTCAGGTGTGTGCTAAGCCAGCCATGAAATCGATGCTGCCAGCTCATCAGGAACTGCTCCTGCCTGTAAACTGGGAGCACAGATCTGCCCAGGAGCCACCTGCTCGCTCTAACTGGACACTGCTGCTCCTGGAGGCAGTTCAGTTCCATGGCTCTGTGAAAAGGGTTTGTAATAGACACCAAAATGCAGCTCTGGTTTGGTCTTGAAGACAGTTTGTCATATTTTCTCTCAAGCACATGCCTGCTAGGCCAGACACACGGAATTCATTTAAGCGTCTGGCAAACACCTTCCCCAAAATATGCTGAAAATTCTGCTGTTGAAAGCAGCTCAGCAATCCAAGCTCGTTATCCCACTTGGACCACTACTATAGGTGGACCACTGCTCTCCCCTGCTATAAGTGCTGCTGCAGGATAAAGCTGAGCAAAATCTCTGGTTCCCTCTGCTCTAGCTTATTTTTAAGTCCTCATTGAAGAAGCCATTTCACAAACTGTCTCCAGTGTGTTTATGACCCAAATTCCATGGTTTTCATCCTGTATTTTCAGACTTGAGTCACAAGTAAACCCACACCTTCCCTCATCTTTCCCATGTGAAAGCAAAGCGATGCTCTGTGCAGGAGCAGAGCCTCAGGCCTCCTGCTCATCAGCAAATGTCACAGAGAAACCAGAACACACGTGGGGAGAGGAAAACAGACAGTGCTGCTGCCAGTACACACTGCACCTGCGGGGGGAGAAGCTGCAGGGACAAGTTGTGTTTGCATTTATAAACCCAATGCTTGGAAAAGGTAAAGACTCTGGGAGCTGAAGAGAGGAGGGAAAATAGTGTCTTTTCAGCTTCACACAGCTCACACTTGGTCACAGTGACACAGGCATGGCCACGGCAGAGAGTTAGGGTGAGCTCTTTTTCTGTGCCTACAGAAAGAAAAACACTTAGCCACTTGTTTTTTTTTTTTCTCCCAAACTCCGTTCTATTGCTGGAAACACGCCAGAGGCAACAGGCTGGCGATGGAGGGAGCCGAGCACCTTTAACAGCACGAACAACGGAGGAAATTCCCCGCACGGTTTGCCCCAGCGGCACAG
>NW_008690363.1:2811-3468 GCF_000695815.1 Acanthisitta chloris | reverse complement strand
GTCAAACACTTTGCGTAAGTCCAGGTAGATGATATCAGTTGCTCTGCCTATATCTACGTATTCTGTGGCCCCATCATAGAAGGCCACCAAATTTGTCAGGCATGACTTGCCCCTAGTAAAGCCAGGCTGGGTATTACTGAAGGCCTTTGGAAAATAGTGACTACGGCCTGAAATGCCAGAGATGGTGAGAACCTAGCTCCAAAAGCAGAGTCCATCTCCAGAACCTCTAATCCCACCTCCAGAAATGGAAGAGCCATAACAGTGTCCATCTTTGAGCTCCAATACTAGACTCAGGAAGCAAGCCACCATAAAAAAAGGAAATTAGTTTTGTGATAAAGTCTGGAGCAAGCAAAGATGCTGTAATAAAACTCTTCCTTTAAAAATAAGCTATATGCTGGCAGCCTTGCAAAATAATTAAGCACAACTCATCTGCTCAGCCTCCACACAAACACTGGTTTCACAAAGGACCCCTAACTTGTCATGATGATTTTCCCTTTCCAAAAAAACCTGTAAGGGTATCTTGTTTGAAAGCTGCCCCTGCAGAGAGAAGTAAGAGCCAGTCTTGATAAAATCTATATTCAGGCTGCAAACCTCAGGTATTTAATCTAAGATGAAGCCTGTTGTTTTGAGGAGAGGGGGAGGTGGTTGGCTTTTTTC
>NW_008690363.1:0-2778 GCF_000695815.1 Acanthisitta chloris | reverse complement strand
TAAAAACCGTACCAACAGAAGACTTTGCCTACTTCCTGAGACATTCCCCACCCTGCCTTGTCACAAGCCATTTGTGATCCATTTTTCTGAGGTTTTCCTATTAATGTCTTGTCTAAATATCAGCAGAAACCATACAGCCCTGGTGAGAGTTCCCCCACTGAGCAAAGAGAAGATGGGAGAGGAAAATAAATGATTACTATCTCTCCCCACGAATTTACAGCAGTGAGCTTGGGAGGACATCAGACCTGCTGTGACCAGCCTGTGACATAAAAACAGCTCTCCCTGCTCCTCTCCAGGCAGCACATAATTGGCCCTTTGATACTTGAAGAGATTCCCAGATAACTAGATTATTAAAGCAACAGGAGATCTCTGGGAAAATACAGGAGTTTACAGTTTTGTTTCTGGGTAGATCTGCCCTCTTGAAAAAAAAAAAAAAGCTACAATATTAATCCCTACAGAATTCAAATTCATTGTCCAAAACAAATTCCCCGTGTGCTTTTGGTTAAAGACATGCAAGACATCAAAGCAAATGTTATAACAAGTGTTCATCCATAACTCCAGTGGGCCTTGGCAAAGGAAGAGAAGTTTGGGGATATGTTACAGCCAAGATTCCAAAACAGCCAAAAAAAATGGGAAGAGGAAGGCAGAGTAAACAAATCCCACGTTACCTAGCAAGCAGGATGATGTGAATTCATGTTCCGTGCACAAGCTGCACCATGCACAAGTAACAGAGATGACTTCACAAAAAGAGGCTCTTCAAATCCCATATTTTACAGCTGGAATTGCAGGAAAGCAGCTGCACACCCAAGAACAAGGTAGGCTTTTGCAAAGAGGAGTGGTGGGAGCACCAGGGAAGATCTGGGGATGCAGGGGAAGCGGTAGGATGTGCTGCTTCTGGCTAAGCTGGTGCTCCAAACTGCACCCAGCTGAAATTCTCAGGCTGTTCTGCTCATGGCTGCTTAGTCAGCACAAGGACAGGGAGGGGAACAAGCAGCCAGCCCTCAGGCTGCTGGGTTTGCAGCCAGACTGCCCAGCCTAGGAAAGAGGTGATGGAAAGGAGGTACAAAAAAGCTCTACAGAACTTGCCAGGAGCTGACAGAACACAGAACAATTGAATATTCACCTTCTCTTCCAGTACAAGTTCTCCGGAACTGTTCAAGGCCAGGTTGAATGTGGCTTGGAGCAACCTGGTCTGGTGCAAGGTGTCCCTGCACATAGCAGGGGAGTGGAACAAGATGGGCTGCAAGGCCCCTTCCAACCCAAACTATTCCATCATTCCATGATAACAGACCCCACCAGACAACCCTGAGAGCTCAGGAGGTGAGGCTGAGCTCCTGCCATGTCACTGCCAAGGAACAGATTTTTCCACTCCATGGAAACTAACAAGACAGAGAATCCAGCCTTGGTCTGCTGCATTACACTGTGCAGAACTTAAAAGTTGGCAGCAAGGATTATTTCAAGAAGGATGTGATAAAATCCACCACACAAGAGCATGAAAACTCATGAAATGAGCGGTACTCAAAGGTAGAGCCAAGCTCAGAGGCACCAAACTGCACAACTTTAAAAGAGCATTAAAAGAGACAAAACCAAGACTTCTCATAAGTTCACTTAAGAACCCGCCACAAAGTGTCTGTCAAATCTATAAACATGATGAAAAGCCCTATAAAGTGGTAGAGGCTGTGGAGCAGCAACAAACAGCCTCAGCCAGCTGTTTGCTGTATGCTGCAGCTTCCTCCAAATAACTCCACACCAGACGGGTGCAGGTAGAGCTCTGGAGAGTTTTAACAACCTGAAAAGGCTATCTCGAGCCTGTCTTGTTTTCCAACATTTCAGGAAGACAAAGAATTACCGGTTTTGCCTTCTATTCCTTTGTGTTAATGGCTGGGCCTCCCAGCTACCAGAGATCTATAAATAGCCTGTTTGGAGCAGCACTGATCAAAGAGCACTTAACAGCAGAGCCATTACTCTGCCAGCACAGGCTCATTCATCAATATCCAACCCTTCTCCTTTAGTGACTGTTTATAACAACCATAATAACAAACCCTTCCATCACTGCTCTTAGCCAAGATGACTGCTGTTTCCAGGAGAATCCTGACTTCCAAAGGTTTGTCAGTGTTGTTGTCATACAGCTATAATCTGAGACGATCCAGGAAATAGAGCTTCATATATTGGCTGGATTCTGGAGGGGTTTGGTTCCTTATTGCTCTCTACAACTCACTGAAAGAAGGTTGTAGCCAGGTGGGGGTTGGCCTCTTCTCCCCAGGTGACAACAGGAAACAGCCTCAGGTTGTAGAAGGGGAGGTTTCGTTCGGGTATTAGAGAAAATATCTTCCCAGAAAGTGTTGTCAAGCCCTGCAACAAGCTGTCAAGGGCAGTGGTGGAGTCACCAACCCTGGAGGGATTCAAAAGATGTGGCACTTGGGGACATGGTTCAGCGGTAGTGTTGGCATTGCTGAGTTTACAGTTGGACTCAATGATCTTCAAGGTCTTCTCCAGCCTCAATTATTGTGTTCCAGAACAACAGATAAAGAATGGGATGAGGGTGTAATACCCCCAAACACATCTTCAAGGTGTATAGGGTTTGGCTTCCAGAGGCTTGGAAGAGAGAGATGTTTGTCACAGCTTCGCTCCTGCCATTCTTTATGCAAACATCCTTAATGCTGCTACCAGTCACTGCAGCCCAAGAAACAAAGAACATTCAAAAGCTTTACTGAACTGAGGTTAAACCAATTCCAGTTTGCTGGAATTACATTCATAGAATCCTAGAATTTAAGGGTT
>NW_008690362.1:0-833 GCF_000695815.1 Acanthisitta chloris | reverse complement strand
GACAAAATTTTCCAAGGCCTCCCTGCCCACAATTCCTACCACTTTTATTGAATAAAAGAGAATTCAACCAAAGCAAACTACATGTTGTGATTCCTTTGAAGCAGCACCTCCTTTCCTCACCGAATCCCACCCAGCTGCTGCACTCTCTGAAATGTCTAATGCAAATAAAGATGAGTGGCTTTTTATCTTGTTTACTCCTCTTCCCTCTCCCTTTAACAGACAGCCACTTCTGGCAGTGTTATCGAGTGAACTTTGGGAAAAGGAATTTAAAAGTGTTCTTCTTCAAAATAATCTCAGTGTATTTTACATCAGTGCAAGAATGCTAAGAATAGAAAAGATGGATTGTGTTTTTTCTTCCCTTCAAAAGACATAATAATTCCTAGCCTTGCCAGTTGGTGGAAAAATAGTCAAAACTACTGGCTGCAATTATGGTAATACAACATCTCCATGTTTCAAACACTCCTACTGGGATGCTGCTTGGAGGGCAAAGAGGATGGAAGCAGCACTCATGCAGTGCTGCACAGCTCAAGAGACTCATGCTCAGGAAGCAGAATATCTAACTGCCTCTTTGAGAAATTGCCTTTTTTCGGGTGGCTAGATGGGAAATGGTAAAAGAGCTGAGCAGCAGAAGCTGAGCCAGGGCCATAGGGATCTCCTCAGGACTGCAGACAGGAATGTCCCACCCCAAGCACTAGGCAGCTGGGGCAGTCCCAGCCTGGGCCACTGGGCACATCCAGAGGGATAAGCCCCTGTCCACCCATGGATGAGGGTCAGATCAGTCCTGGTGAGAGCACCAAGGTTAGACACAGACCTGGGATGGCCAGGCAGGGCCA
>NW_008690361.1:35852-41327 GCF_000695815.1 Acanthisitta chloris | reverse complement strand
GGGTACCCCGATGGGTACAGGGATGGGTACTGGGATAGGGTACCGGGATGGGGTACAGGAATGGGTACTGCGATGGGTACAGGGATGGGGTACAGGGATGGGCACCCTGATGGGTACAGGGATGGGTACAGGGATGGGTCCCACAGAGCCTGCCGAGCCGCCCCGGGGCACCGGCACTGCCCGAAGCGCTGAGCTCCACCCAGAGCCAAAGGATGTAGCCGAGTGCACAGGATGCATCCCTACAAACGGGGCCAACCCCTCCTCCTCCTCCTCATGTGTATGGATCATCTAAACCATCAGCATTGCCCAGCTGTGTGCTGAAAGTTGTGCCTGTGTTATATCCTTTGTGCATCACCTGGTCTGCTGGGTGAAATACCTGCCATGGCTCATCACACACATTTCCTCGTCTTCCTTAGAAGACCAAAGGACATCCCTCTAAAAATTAAACGACTTCCATACTTAACACTTATACATCCCAAAGCTCATCTGTTCCTGATTTCAATACCAGTGCTTAACTGCTTCAACATCAATTTAAATACAAAAACTTGGGAGTAACACATTATCCTCCAAACCTAACCCAATTACCTGAGCTCTCTATTCCTGCAAACCGATGCTGCTATTCCCTGATTAAGGACTCAGAACTTCTGTTTACTTTGTGTCTCCTAAAAATAAAACCACTCACAGAAGTACAACCATCAAACTTACCCTACACAGACCCTCAAACAGCAAATTCAGACACCAAAATATCAACCACAGAACAACGTTTTGGGCTATTGATCAGCAAAAGATGTGTCAAGGATGGTATTGGAAGCTTTCACCAACGAAGCCATTAGAAACTAGAGTGATGTAAATTCCTCTAGTTCCAAGGCAAACCACAGGCAAAATTTTAATAAGCTGCTGCTGGGTTAACATCTTGTATTTCGAGTATTGCCTGGAGCGAATAGTCAGGGCTGAAATGACAAGCCTGTGGCAATGTGAAGCAGCACAAACTGCAGCAGTGTAAGGGTGCTTTGCAGGAAAGGGTGTGTGATCATTCCAAAGTCTTCCATCCAAGGAGTTCAGGAAAAATTAAACCCACTCCCACACCTCAGAGCTGCAATAACACACTTAATGACTGAATTTAGTCCCCGAGCACAGCTTTAAGCCATAGCTATCCACACCATGGGCAGAACAATAAGAAGCAATTTTTATTCCTGCTCTTCCCACTCCTGCTGTGGGGGAGGAGGAGGAGAACAAACACCAGTGTGCACAGGCATGGCAGGATCCAACACATCTCCCACCCCTCCCTGGGCCACTTCGTGGTCAGCACCAGAGCCAAAAAGAGCCAAAACCCCTTCAAAAGGCCGTGAGAATGCCCCAAATGGACATGGAGATGAGCCTGACACTAAATGGGCCAGAGAACACGTGCTCAGTGCACCCTGCTCAGTACAGATTTGAGTACTGGTAATGATTAAAGCTTCCAAATGTCACCAGTGAGTGACCTTGGTGCCAGGTCAGCCCCTGGAGCTGTGTGCCCTGAGTGCCCAGCTCCGAGGACGAGCACTCCTGGCAGCCACATGGTTCAGGTCTGGTACACGAAATCCACACTGAGCAAAGCAGGTAACAGAAAAATCAATGGCAACCTCTGCTGGCTGGTTCTAGCTGCAGGTAAAACACTTCCTTTCCAGAAATTACAACCAAAGGAATTCCAGAGCAGGGTTTCTTTGTGGGAATTCTTTCTCAGCAGGCTTCCTTCACTCCCAAAAATCAGCCACACTGGAGCTGCCAGCAGCTTTATCGCCCAGCCAGTCGTGGTGGCACTCTGTGAGGAGCAGCAGGGCAAGCTGCTCCATGCTGACAGCACTCACTCACACTGCTCTACGTGTACTTGGAGGCAAGTGAAAATTAAAGCAGGAATCAGCCAATCCTGATGGAACTGTGCAGTTCCAGGGGGAATTTTACAGGCTGTGGCAATGCCAGAATGTTCTGTCAGGGGTGGTGAGGCGAAAGCTCTGGGGGAAAAGTGGTTTAGTTGTAGGTTAGAGACACTTCAGGGACTCTGGCATAGCTTTAAACAAAACATGCTTCGGGATTTTTGTAATCTGTGTGTGAAAAAAGGAAGTGAGAAAGAGAAAAGTTCTGTTGGAAGAGTCTAATGGCTGTCAGCAAGGCAATATTCTTCATGGTGCACAAGTTACGTCCAGCAGGAGGACTAAGCACTCCTCAAGCTGAATAGGAGCAATCCCACACCTTCTTTATAAATTATATCAGCTAGAAACAACACAAGTTGGATTTTTGTAATCTGTGTGTGAAAAAAGGAAGTGAGAAAGAGAAAAGTTCTGTTGGAAGAGTCTAATGGCTGTCAGCAAGGCAATATTCTTCATGGTGCACAAGTTACGTCCAGCAGGAGGACTAAGCACTCCTCAAGCTGAATAGGAGCAATCCCACACCTTCTTTATAAATTATATCAGCTAGAAACAACACAAGTTTCCATCCAGAAGACTTACTTTTTTTTGCTGAAAACAGAGGGGATGTGGTAGGAGCATGAGCCTTGTGTATGCACAGCAAGGCTGGGAAAGCAGTGTGACCCTGAAAGGAAACCAGATAAAGCTTCTCAGATGGAAAGAGTCCATGCAGAGGGAGATTTAGAAGCCCCAAGCAAGCAAACAATCTATTAGTCATTCTATTTGGAAAGGAAAAGCAATATTTGTTTCCTAAATCTCTTTTTGTAAGGCAACAGGACTGCCAGCAGCAATCCCTGCAGTGCACAAAGCAGCATCTCAGTCACACCACTCACTGCTGGTTTGAAGGCTTTCTTTGTTGAATCACTGCCTGGTCAGCTGGATTAAATGGGCAACAATAATTTCTGTAAGATCTCTTAAGAAGGCATTGATTGGAGCAGGGAGGTGCAGCTGAGGGTGTGGGATGAGGAACACAGTCGTTATTTACTTAGATGCAGACCTGAAGGACAGTGTTGATATACACATCAGCTCCTCAGCTTCTTTTCTTCTGCCTAACTCCTTTTTAAGTGTTAGGTTCTTTTATCCTAAGCTTATAGAACAAAGGTGCTCCTTCAGTTTGCTTTATTTTTATCTTAAATGCCTCTGGCATTTACTTGTCTCCCACATGTTATGGACACCCTGGCTTTGTTTTTGATGCCACCAGAAAAATTTAGTTCTGTAGTTTGCAGTGCAGCCTAAAGCAGGAGAGGAGAAAGGAAAAGCAGTTGTTGCCTTAAAAACTGTGTGTGAGTGTACATGGCTGTTTTTTTCTTACATCAGCCTAGTGTCTGAAGTTGCTCTCTGAAGTCACATTGGTGCTGTATTTAAGGCAGAAATCAGTTCTATTTGTTATTTGGAATATAAAGCCTCTTCCCCAAATCCACCCACCACTGCTGTCTATTTAAAACCTGCCACAAAGAGCTGGAGCTGCCACAGAACACACAGGGATTTTGCCCTGGGTACATGTATTTAATATGCATGGAAGAGGGATACACATGTGTATAAATCCCCAGTTTTTTCTCAGAAAATCCCTTCTTAAACCCTTCCTGTTGGAAGGCACCTCTGGATATCATCTGGCCCCACACCCTGCTCAAAGCACAGCCAAGTTCAAAGTCAGGTCCAGCACCAAACCTAGGCCAGGTTGTGCTGGCTCTACACCCAGCTGAGCTGTGAGAATCTCCAAAGATGGAATTTTCACAGCCTGCCTGAGTCCCTGTTCCAATGCTTGGCCACTCTGTGACTCCCAGCATCAGCTCAGAGTTATTCCTCATCAACACTAACCACACTTGGGCCAGTGGCAAAAACCCAGGAGTGTCAGTTCTCAAGGAAATTACAGCATATTGAAGAAAGTGTAAAGTCATGAAGTATTTCTCTACCTGCTAATCTCATTTCTCAGTTCTGCTGCCCCAGATCAGTTCCTTTCCTTCCCTCTGTCCCATCCCATGATCCTAACAGATGCCCTAAACCATTTCACACAGCCCTGTGACTGCAAAGATCAAGAGACACCAGGGACACAGCTGCACTTGTGAAATGCAGATGCTTTTGTGGAGCATTTACCTTATGGGTAGAGGAAAAAAATCATCCCCAAAGGTAGAATTTGGAGTGGAGGGTAGGGGCAGTTGAGGTGAGAGGCTGGAAGGGGACAGGAGCTTTCTGAAAGGTCAAGGGATGTGGAAGAAAGCTAATGATTCCTCCTCCTCTTACTGCTACTGCAGCAGGCTCAGGTTCAGCTCCTCCACTGGATTTAGTCCTTTCCCAATACTGTTTCTAATGAGACAAATATTAGAACTGTTAGGTAATTAGGGTGCTGTGATGCAGAACAGGAATAAATGGGCAAATAATATTTTTTCATGTGGCTCAGTAGAGAGAGATGGACAATCATGCTTTAAGTTGATTGTACAGTCCTTCCATGCTCTTAATCAACAGTTGAATCAAACACTTCTAAAGTCTGAAGCTTTCAAACTGGCTGCTAACATTGTTCACCTACTTGATAAATATTAAGCAAGTTTGTGGAGTAAATTGCTACCATCTCCCTTTCAGCATTGCTACCTGTGATCTCATGGACTCTATTCCATAGAACCATGGGCTGGAATGGTTTTGGTTGGAAGGATCCTTAAAGATCTCCAAGTTCCAACCCACTGCCCAAGGCAGAGATAAATACAAAGCAAACACTGCTCTGGTTTTTACATGTTCAGGAGGAGCTTCCCTGAAGATGACATTGCTCCTGTGACAAATGGAATCCCCTTCAGAAGCTCAATTTGGAGTGACAAATCCCACCAAACTCCTCTGCCTCCAATCAATGGAAATCTATCAAGAAGTGAATTTACTTCAGGGAAATGCAGTGCAGCCTAATGAATGGTGATCATTAGCATCTTTCAGGAACTGAACAGCCTTTGCTTTAAACAAACAGCACTTCAGCTGCAGAAGGATGTTATTTACTCACCACATACAACGAGAAATGCATTGGAAAGGCAAGAAAAATGTCATAGGATGGTATGAAAAGCCAAAATTTCAACATGTGCCATCAGTTTCATGCATGTGCCACTGAAAGTAAAACTTCTCATCTTGCACTAGCAGCGGTTTAAAAGAGAAAAAGAAAACAATACTGACAAAGAACACACTACCTCCCACCACTCTCAAAATCCCAGTGGAGGTCCTGTCACTGCTTTTCCTTTAGCTCCTGCTTCTGATTACATGACCAGTGTTCAGCCAGTGGCTAGTGAAAGCACACAAACAGTCTCAAATAACACATATTTGTTCCAAAAGGTCCTTCTGCATTCCCAGCACCATCCCAAAGCCCTGTCCTACCCATGCAGCTGTCCTCACACACAGCACAGCCTCTGTGCATGGAAGTGCACTGGGGGAACAGAAACCAAGCAGCTAGTAATGATACTCAGCTCCTGAAAGCAGTGTAATATTCACCTGTTAAACCACAGGACAAAAGGCAGCAATGAAGAAAACTGTAAATGAAGAAACAGAGAAATGCAGAGAACAG
>NW_008690361.1:5964-35834 GCF_000695815.1 Acanthisitta chloris | reverse complement strand
TCTTTCCTGAGGGAATCATTTCTCCTATTGGAAAATAATGCTGAGAGGATTATTTGAGTTCTGTGCTCATTGAAACTTTTTAGAGTATGTTGTGACATAGTTGTGCTTTTCCTAATACTTTTGTCTCTGTCAAGCCAGGAATTACACTGCACAGATATTGGTATTCTAAGAGCCTATCTCAAGTGGGCACCAAGGCAGAGTGTGCTCCAAAGGATTCCAGCTGACTTGGCAGCAGCGTAAGCTCAGTCAGTATTAGTAATAATTCCACTTCAGCAGAGCTACAATAAGAAATATTAAAGCTATTACAAAAAAATCCCAAACACTGTAATCACCCACTTGGATTTTTCACACACTGTGAGCCAAAGAGTTCACTTAAACTACAGCACAACCTTTGAAATGGCAACCAATTTGGAGTTAATGAGTTCAACTGGTGAATAATTCATTGTAGCCTTGATTAGGAACCCAACTTGTAAGGCCTGAGAAAAAAGCAACTCCCAAGACACAAACCCACATACACCTGATTGTCTTTGAGAATCACATGTTTGGAGGCACCAAGAACAGCTGGAGTGCATGGAAACATAACTTCCATTCTTCAGTGCCTCTTCAAAACAAGCAAACTAAACCAGTTGCATCCAATATTACTCGTTTCAATTCTCCCAAGAGCATCACACATTTCACCCTCAGACCATTCCTCAACTCAAGGCCAAGGTCACACATCCATACACCACTGTATGATCAGCACTGCATGTGCTTCCAAACTCCTTTCCAGCTCAGCACCAACCTCCTGACTGGGACAACAGCAATGCTCTGTGACAAACCCTCCCACTGGAACCTCTGCCAACTTACTATTAGTCTGTGCTGAAGCTACAGCATTGAGTGCAGCATTTATCTTCTACTCAAAAAGAGTTTAAAACCTTCAGAATTATCTGCTAGACTCTAATTCTCTTTTCTAAATATTGTGAACTGGCAGCTGTTATGTGACAAACTCAGACACATGTCAGGAACAGATTCAAATCAGAGAATCAGAGAATTTAAGAGCTGGAATGGACCTTACTGATGATCCAGCCCCAAGCCCTGCCCTGGGCAGGGACACCTCCCAGCAGAGCAGGTTGCTCAAGGCTCATCCAACCTGGCTGTGAACACTGCCAGGGTTGGGGCAGCCACAGCCTCCCTGGGCAACCTGGGACAGGGTCTCACCACCACAACAGGGAAAAAAACTTCTTCCTGATATCTCATCTAAACTTCACCTCTTTAAATTTATCCCCATTACTCCTTGTCCTGTCCCTGCAGCTCCTAACACAGATCCCTCTGCAGCTTCCCTGGAGCCCCTTCAGCTCCTGGAAGGTGCTCTGAGGTTTCCACACAACCTTCTCTTCCCCAGGCTGAACAGCCCCAGCTCCCTCAGCCTGTGCTCACAGGGAGATGCTCCAGTCCTCTGATCAGCTTTGTGGCCTCCTCTGGACTTCTTATGTTGAGGACACCAGAACATATTCCATGTGGGTCTCAGCAGAGCAGAGCAGAGGGGAAGAATCATCTCTTTTGCCCTGCTGCCCACACTGCTGTGGATGCAGCCCAGGATTGCATTGGTCTCTGGGCTGAGCTCACACTGCAGCTCATGCTGAGCTTCTCACCCACTGTCCATGGATGCAGCTTGGGTGAAATGGTCCCAGAACATTCTCCAGAGCATCCAGTCTAACCCAGACAGGCTGCCTGGGAACACGTGCCTAGTCACACCGACAACTTCTCTTTTATTTGCGTGGAGAATTGACACATCCCATCCTGAACTGTTCCTTTAATAGCTTTTTAAATATAGTCCTTCCTCAAGGAGAGGAGAGGTGGCTCAGGAAAGCTCTGAACAATCAGCATCGCTCAGGAGATAACGTCCTACCTCCGACTGATGTGGGCAAAGTCAGATAAGAACCAGAGCCACTGTTTGGTTTAGTGCAAGATCTACTGAGGAGCAGGTGGCACTGACCCCAGATCCCAGGGAATCCCATTCCACTCTTTGACAACAATCAAAGCAAATAGTGAATTTTCCAGGACTATCTTTAAACCAAGTGTTACTCAGGATTACTATACTACCACTTGGTGAAGAAATGGGAAAGAGGAACATGGAAATGATATGGCATGAAACCTATTTATAACCTGAAGGGTGGCACAATTTCTTTTTATGGATTTTAAGCTCAGCTTCATTTAGACCAAATCTTCCTCCCAGCTGGAAATGCTGAAGAGGTAGCACTTATCTTCTGCTCCAGCATGGATCTATATCAGCACACACTTGCATCGATAACCACAGACGAGAAAGGCCCAGGAATAGCTTCCTACCAAGAACAGTCTACAGGGAGAATATTGCAAGTAACAGTGGAAGTAAGAGTCTTGGCTAACTCACAGACATGGAGCCCAGCAATGAGAGATGTTTGGAAAATGTCACTGAAAGCAATAATTACTCCGTTTTCTTTTCCCCCTCCCCAGAGTTAAAAATTAGCTAATTAAAATTTATAAAATCATCTCAGATCTGATAACTATGTGTCAAGATTAATAACATCTACATACACTCAGCTTCCAATAACCAGCAAATTTTGTCTTGAATTCCTTTGATTGTATTAGATAATGAGGACATTTATATTTATAGCTAGAAATTGGCACATGTAAAATGTTATGTGAGCTGAGAAATTATTTATTCTGGAAGAAATGCCAAACCTGACATTATTTGCCATCTCTTAGGGGAAAAAACTGAAATTAAACATATACTTTATCAGCACTAAAAATAGATTCAATATAAAAACAGCATTTTTGAGGCCTGCAAGTCCTTTTAGAAAGGACATTTTCAGGGAATGGAGAAGTCAAATCTATGGGTTAAGTTCAAGTCCCACTTCTCCCCTGTGAGGACAGGCTGAGGGAGTTGGGGCTGCTCAGCCTGGAGAAGAGAAGGTTGTGTGGAGACCTCAGAGCAACTTTTCACTCTCTGAAGGGGCTACAAGGAGCCAGAGAGGGACTCTGTGTTAGGAACTGCAGGGACAGGGCAAAGGGTAGTGGGTTCAAACTGAAGGAGGGAAAGTCTAGGTTGGATGTGAGACACAAGTTTTTCCCTGTTGTGGTGGTGAGACACTGTCCCAGGGTGCCCAGGGAGGCTGTGGCTGCCCCAACCCTGGCAGTGTTCACAGCCAGGTTGGATGAGCCTTGAGCAACCTGCTCTGGTGGGAGGTGGCCCTGCCCAAGGCAGAAAGGGTTGGGACTAGATCTGTAAGGTCCATTCCAACCCCAAAATTCTATGATTCTATGATTCCTTCGCCAATATCAATACATAAGCCTTCCCCTTCTGCTCAGAATTATGGCTTGAAGCTAAATGGCATCTCTTAAGTCATATATTTTCACAACCCATCACATACAACCTCACCAGTGCTGAGTGCAGGGGCAGAATCACCTCCCTGGTCCTGCTGACCAAGCTGTTCCTGATCCAGGCCAGGATAGTATTGGCTTTCCTGGCCCCTGAGCACACTGCTGGCTCATGCTCAGCTCCCCACAGCAGCAGCATTGCCTATACCTTACTTACAGCCTTCCCATGTAATGACAGAAAGATATTGGGAATTACCCTCTAACAGTTAAGGTTTTCTAAGACACTAACTCCAACACATAAAAATGAAATCCCAACAGCAATTTTCTACAAAGGAAAGGCTCTACATAGTCATTTGCATTTATTTTTCTGCATTAGATATGAAAATACTCAGCAGGCAAAAAAACCTGCCATAGAAATGGAATAAGGCTAGATTAAAAAATATTATTTCTCAGCTAATGTTCTAACCCAAGTGCTCACAGGGGATGAGCTTTGCTACATTTCCTTCCCCCCTCCCCAAGAAGGTTCTGTATAAAACAAAGCAAAAAATGGTTACATTCAAAAAGCTATATTTTATTGTTATGGCAACTGATGTGCTAAAAATAAAGAAATAAAGTTGTTATGGCAACTAGAATTTTAAAGGCAGTCAAAAGTAGAATAATCAAACATTCTGCTGGCTTAAAATGTAATGTCTATGACTCAATTTTCAGAAAGAGCTTCAGAGACAAGTAGAGGTTGGGGTGTTTTTTTTTTGGATTCTGTTTTAGAGCTCACAATTAGTACCATTTCAGAGAAGACTACAGAGAACACAGGAGCAAATCAAGGTGAGCAGAAAATGAGGCACTCCAAATTCTCATGGTCAATGAGAAGGAACACACAACTTCTGCCACGTATTTGATGTCCTGGTGGCCTCACCTAGATCCATAAATGTATCAGCTTATCACTAGAACAAGCAGCAGTAGGTCAGTATTTATGTCACTCACCACAATGACAGAAGACACCATGGAATAGGTTTCCCAGAGCAGCTGTGGCTGCTCCATCCCTGGGAGTGTTCCAGGCCAGGTTGGATGGGGCTTGGAGCAGCCTGGGCTAGGGGAAGGTGTCCCTGCCCAGGGCAGGAGTGGAACTGGATGAGCTTTAAGGTCTCTTCCAACTCAAACCATCTGATGTGAACGAAAAGTTACTTAGGGATTTTAAGTACTGAAAAGTTAGGGAATACCCAAATGGATCTGTCTGAAGCAGCAGAGTTCTGACAACTAAAACTACGAGACGAGAACACGTTTCAGTTTCTGATCCATGCCTGATGATCACCACAGGGCTCCCAGCTACATGAGCACTGCCACAACAATCTCAGAGAACTCCCTGTCTGCCATCCAATACTCCTCAGACTGTCAAAATTGCATCTTCTATTACAAATTAACAGAGCTGTGTGCACTGTGAAATGTTCCGAAGCCCATACCCAGACAAGCCTTAATAGTGAGTGAAGTATTTCACAGATACTTCAGAGAATTATGACTAGAAACAGTAACTCACACAGAAAATATTTGCACTGGAAGCATGTACATACCATGTGCCAGCACCCTGGTGTAGGCTAATCATCATTTTCCACAGTGTGTGCCTCGGAGTTTGGCTTCACTGCAGTGAAAATCAAGGCTCCCACTAGCATGACTCACCACTCCTTCCTGACCCATGTGGAAAGGCTCAGCCCAGTGCACAGGAGCTCTCAGGATTCAGGAGGAGCATGGCCAAGAATACAGCTGAGTCAGGCTCATCCTCAGCCTGCACTAAGGGGAATCAGATCAACTCCTTATCACAGCACAAAACCCAGGAGATGTCCACTGGAAATACAAACAACACACAGGGATGCACAGCAAGGACAACACTGACAGAGTTAAGTATACTTTTGCAGTTTTCCTTCCCCAACCTCAGTCCTAATCCTTGAGGCTACATGCACAGTTCAGAACCTTATGAAGCAAAAGGTACTGCTAGAAATTCAAGTACTTTAGGAAAATATGTTACCAAATGAATCTGTGATGAAGTCAACAGGTTTTGCAAAGGAAACTCCATATACAACAGCCACCATCCCTACATCTTCATCAGGCAGGATAAACCTCAGACATGGCAATACCAAGGCTTTAAATCAAAGTTTCAGAAGCATCTGACTGTGCCTGGGCTGCAGATTTCCAGGGTTTACTGCTGACTCAAGCAGACACTGCAGACTCCTGAAGGAGGAGCAGCCACTGCTGCTCTGAGCTTTCTATAAAATGAGTTTCCTCATGGTATAATATCCTGAACTTAATCAAGTGCATGGCTGGTTTGAAATAGAAGTTTTTAAAGTTCAAAGCCAATGAGCAGCTATCCAAATATCACTCAACTGCCAGCTGAGCAAATCCACTGCTGGCATTCCACACTGGGGGGCACAACTCTTGGTGGATATGTGTGGATATGTGTCTGTGTATAGATAGATATGTACAGATATGTGTATATATAGATATGTATAGATATGTATAGATATGTGTATAGATAGAGATGTACAGATATGTGTATAGATAGAGATGTATATATAGACAGATATGTATAGCTATGTGTATATAAAGATAGATAAATAGAGAGATAGATAGATGTGTGTGTGTATATATATATAAAAGCATTCCCAAAGAATATTTATTCTAACATTTGCAGGCACATTTTAGCCCTAATGTGTCCTTCTACAGTTTCAATTCTCCATTAGAGAAGAACGTGAGAGCATCTGCAGAGAAAGGCAAAGGAAATCCTGAAGGTGCCAAGAAAGACCCAACATAACTTGCTGAAATTCCATTTACACATCCATGAAGGTGCCACAGCTCCAAAAGGTACCTTCAATTCCTCTACCATACAGGTACCAAGGAGCATAATTAGATTGCAATGTTAATTAACTTCAGGCTCCCTCAAAATTGGCCTCACCTGTCCATCCTGCCCTGCCCCAGTGATATGCTCCAACTCACCCCTTACACCACACCTACATCCATCTCTCCAAGAGAGAAATGGGAGGAAGGAAGTTGTCTAAACAAAACCCTACAAATGACTGGGATTAGCCCTGCAATTCCTAGAGAGTCTCCTGGCAAGCACACAGCCTGAAACCACCCCCCTGCATACAAGTGTTTAGTTTTCTATTCAGGCTGTGTATTGTACTACCCAGTCAAAAAAAAAAAAGTTGTATTTTGAAACTGGATTGCTTTGGAGACAAACCAGCCATCTGAAGACAGCTTTGTCATATGCAGGATATGATTAAAATACAGGAAGCTCCACAGCATCAATATTCACTTGTCAGCTTAGAAAACAACTGATGGAAATTCTCAACAAGGAAAAAAAATAATCTCAGCTGCCAAAATATTTGTGTGTGTCCACAAAAACCTACAGAAGAGATTATTAGAAGGAGTAACTGCAGTCCCAGACTGCCATTGATCTCCTTTGGGTTAGTTTACCTCAGCAGCTGCAAATTTCCTTCCTGATGGGGCAGATGACTTAATTTGTATGAGCATATTCATCACTGCAAGGGGAAAAAATTCCTTAATGGATACAGGCTGGGAAGAAGATCTATAGGTGTCTCATCTCTTCTGAAGTGATTACTATAAAATCTACTTTAACAGTAGCTCAGCCCCTTGGAATTATATCCTAAGGAACACATGGATAATACTGTCATTGGGGGCTTATCACACATGAAGTAAAGCAGCAAAAGCTATCAGAATTCACCCCATATCAAATTCCAGTGTGGATTGAAGTGATGATTATGTATGCCTGGATTTTCTGCCCAGCAAGGCTTGAGCTGCATGTGATCTCTTACTATTTCAATCACTGTGAACTGCTGCTATGGTAAATGCTGTAAGAAAATGTTGACCACCAGTACTGCTGTTAACAAAGGCATTTTAAGAGCCTTTAAACACCAACTGGAATTCTCTGGAGAAATACAAGAAGCTGGATATAAAGTACACTTGTGGATTCTTAGTGTCTGCCCTTAAGCATTTAGAGCTCTCTGTATAATTCTTACAGCATCAAACATGAACACACTGAAACCTGCAACTAAAGGTGGTTTGGGCCCTTCAAGAAATGTATAAAAAACTGCTAAAATTCCATCCCTGGAGTGCTGCAGCCTCTGGAATGCCAGATAGGCAACCCCTGAAAGCAAAGGCCAGTTAGGAGGGAGTGGAAGTGAGAGGGAAGAGGAATATTAAGAGGGAACTGATAGTTTAAAACACAATTCTCTGCCAGGAATTGCAGCTCCTCCAGTGGACACACACACAGAGCCATTTGCCTCAGGTGCACAGTGCCCTGTCTGCCAGGGAGAGATCACACACACACAGGGAATATGCACTGAATACACTCCCAAATGCTCCCATTTTACTCAGGGGTGTGGAATGCCATTGTTTATAGCATTACTTCTGTGGGGATTCTGCCCCTCTGCTCTGCTCTCCTGAGACTCACCTGGAATCCTGCACACAGTTCTGGGGCCTCAGCATAAGAAGGACATGGAACTGTTGGAGCAAGTGCAGAGGAGGCCACAAAGTTGCTAAGAGCACTGGAGCATCTCCCTGTGAGGACAGGCTGAGGGAGTTGGGGCTGTTCAGCCTGGAGAAGAGAAGGTTGTGTGGAGATCTCAGAGCAACTTTTCAATATCTGAAGGGGCTACAAGGAGCCAGAGAGGGACTCTGTGTTAGGAACTGCAGGGACAGGAGAAGGGGCAATGGGTTCAAATTGAAGGAGGGGAAGTTTAGATCAGATGTTAGGAAAAAGGTTTTCCCTGTTGTGGTGGTGAGACCCTGTCCCAGGGTGCCCAGGGAGGCTGTGGCTGCCCCAACCCTGGCAGTGTTCACAGCCAGGTTGGATGAGCCTTGAGCAACCTGCTCTGCTGGGAGGTGTCCCTGCCCAGGGCAGGGGTTGGGGCTGGATCATCTCTAAGCTCCATTCCAACCCTTAAATTCCATGGTTCTTACCACAGCTGTTCTGTCAGCATCAGCATCACTGCTACAGGCAAACTCAACACCTATGGGCAAACCACCATTCAAACTAAACTAGCATATCTATTCCTGGTTTATCTAGGAAGGAGTACCATGGATTTCCAAAGGAGCTCTGAGGTGCCAAGAACCAGCAGCTACTACCACACAGTGAGGAACAGCGAGGCACTGACACATCCCCACTCCATCCTACTTAACCCAACACTTGGTATCTGCATCAATATTCATATCTCCTGAGCCTGTGAGACACATGGTTTGAACAGCAATTCTCCCAGGAACCACCACTTGAGCCTGTTCAGGCCCTACCACTGCCACAGCCCAGGGCTTTAGCATCCTGTGTGAAACCCTGGGCAGCTCTGCCCCACTGGATCAGCAGTTCACAGGGACCAAAGGGATGTGGCTCCAAGGGAGCACACAAAAATCTCCTGTGCACTCTGCCCTGCAGCACACATGGGACAATCTGTGTGGCTTTTGGGGCAGGGAGGTCATACAACACCCCAAGAGTCAGGAGTTGTATCCTCAGGGTCACCTGAGAGTTATAATGGTTCTGTACTACAAAGAAACTGCAGGGAAATTCTTAATGTGGCAGAACTGTTTATAATTTCATGCAAGCAGTGAGAGAAGTATTATTGCTGTTATTTTCCACCTCAGATACCATAAACACTAAAATTTAGATAGCACAGAAATTCCTGATGGATGCTCCTCCTTTATTTCCTGGAGAGAACTGTCATGATATTGAAGAACTCCTTTGAAGATGAAGAGTGAGCATGAGATTTTCCCTTTTGTGCACACAAAACCGAGAGATTTTCTGCAGATGAGCTCTAAAATGAATCAAAACTTGGCAAATTAAATTCACCTTAGGGACATTTTATTCCTGAGTTTGTAAGAGCAATATTAACATTTACTATGAAAGTAGGTACATTCATAATAAACTAAACCTTTTATCTCAAGGCTGAATTTAAATTAAGCTATTTAAAGAATTAAAACTCTGTCAACTTCTGCTCTTCAGAGACAATAATTTTTCCCTGATTTCTAATCAGTATTTTCAGTTCATGTATACTTTATTGTCCCACAGTATGCAGCACCACTAAAATAATTCAAACAAGTAGGTGACTGGAACTGTCAGCACTACCAGCTCAGCTTATACCAGAAATGAGGCATCTCCATCACTCCAAGCAGCATATGAGCTGATTTCCCTCCACAAATCACAGCAAATTATAAAAATATCAAGAATCTACTTGCTATGAAATGAATTATCTCAGTTTAAGAGAAGAGTTAAGTAACACTCATCCTATCCTTACCCTTTAGGAAAAGGTGGGGAAAAGTAAAGCCTAAGGAACTGCCTACAGATACTGGATGTAAAAGCAACAGGAAACTGGGGAAGTTGCACATACATCTCAAAGGGATCAGCTCCTACAGAATTATTTTCTATATCCAAATAGCTCATTCAGAAACAATATAACAGGCATTAGTTTTCTCTTTTTAGTCAACTGAAAAAAATGACATGAATCATAGAATAGAATCAATTGGGTTGGAAAAGATCTCCAAGATCACCAAGTCCAACCCTCCCGTGGTCACTAGCCCATGGCACTAAGTGCCACATCCAGTCTCAGCTTGAAAACCTCCAGGGATGGGGAATCCACCACCTCCCTGGGCAGCACATTCCAATGCCTGAGCACTCTCTCCAGAAAAAATCTCTTCCTAATCTCCAACCTAACCCTCCCCTGGCAGAGCTTGAGTCTGTGCCCTCTTGTCCTGCTGCTGTTGCCTGGGAGAAGAGACCAACCCTCACCTGACTCCAACCTCCTGTCAGGGAGTTGCAGAGGGTGAGAAGGTCTCCCCTGAGCCTCCTCTTCTCCAGGCTGAACACCCCCAGCTCCCTCAGCCTCTCCTCATGGCACTTGTGCTCCAGTCCCTTCACCAGCCTCATTGCTGGTGGTAGGATCTTTTATAATTGTTAAGCATGTAGCTGTGGCAGCCTTAAAATCTGTTCTCTCTAAAAGTCAAGGGGGCCCACTCATAAATAGCAGAGAGAACAGCTAAAGATGCAAAGAAAAAACTATTCCTTGCTATGTAAGAAGCCTCAACTCCCCCATTTTCAGGCAGGACAAACAGATGCAACATTCTGAGCACAAATATTTGCTACAGAAATACTCTAATGTTTCAGTCCATTAACCAACCCGCTGTGGCAGCTGGTGAACAGTCATCTTTTTAATTAGACACCCTTACTGATTAATTAGTCTCAGAACACTGAGCAGTGGAACCCTGCACGATGCCATTGGGACAAAAAAAATATTCCTCTTCCTAGAGCTAACTTAATATCCTTTGGTATTGCTGCAAATAACAAGCTTGATTCATTCTCTCCTCCAACTAGGAGTCCTCCTATGCAAGCAATTCTCTCCAACCACAGCCCAACTGCTTAACCCAACTGCTTCACAGCAGTGAATGAACAGAACACACTACAAACCCACACAAACACAGCACCAAGGCACCAATTTCAGTCTGCTGCATTTATCCTCCCTGCACAGACACAGAGACTCCCTGCTAACCTCCTGCACCTCCCAGCAGCTAACCATGCAAGCAAACTGGCCATGGGATTTTAAAAGCCAAGTCAATATTAAGTATGAAACAATGAAGCAAATGCCTTTCCTTGTTTGAACAGTTTGAGTCATTTTAAAGGATACAAAGCAAATATATTTCTGTAAGGTTTACATTAAAGTTCATCTCTCCTTCAGACCTTTGTGCTCAGCTTATTGCACCAAGAAACAGATAATTAGCTAATCCAATGCATGGGAGATTGTGTTTAAGGACATGATGAAACTTAACAGCATTTGCTATTTTTAGCTATCCTATTTCTCACTTTTAACTTTGGACAAGAGACAATTCCACTAACCTGAAATCTGAAGTTTTGGGGTTTTTTTTGCTTCATAACAAGAAATTTTGTCTTGTAGGGATCAGAAACAATAATGCTGCTCCAAACTGAACAGACCAACTACATCCCTTAAACTGATGCATTTCATCCTCAAACCCAATCCATTTGCTCCATCCTCTGCAATGGAACATACTTTCCTAGAACTGGTCCCTACTGCACGAGACTTACACCTCTGGACTAGGGACATCCCTGAGTAGTGCCAATTATATTACTGAGAGCAACTGTTTTCATGATACTGCAACATTTAATCCCCAAATCAAAGCCTCTCACATTTGCTTCAGACCAGACCTGCAAGCAGGAGTGGCTTGCAATGTTCTTGGCCCAGCCACAAACACCTTCACACAGCCAGCAAAGCTATTTTTTGGCCAACTCTTCTGAAGCCTGACCCTTTAATTAGTTATTATCTCTAACTGTTCTGGGCACATGCTCATATTGCCAAAGGAAATTATGACAATAAACAAATAATCTTATTTTTGGTCCTCTGACAAGTCATTTGGAAGGACAGCCCTTCAGTCCTTCCAGACCTTCCACTCAATGTCACCAGCAGCTCACAAATGGGTGTTCACACTCTTATGCAAACTTCCACTGCTTTTCAGCCATGCAACACTGCCTGTTTTACCTGAGAATAGATTTCTTTTGCTGACCTCACTTCAAAAAACAGTAATCAATGTAAAACATGCTTTGTTTCCTTCAACCAGTCTGCTATGCTGTTAAATGAACTTTAGACACAGCTCATATCTTGATGGAAATCCAACTGCAAACTGAAAGCCTTTTCTAAAGAAATGACACATTTTAGAATGATAAATCCTACCTTAAAACAGTCCATCCAGAAGGTTTCAAACTACAGAACACAAATGACTCGTTCATTTCCTGCTTTCATTTTTTCACTTACACAAGTACCTGCAGCCCTGACAGGAAAGGAGCCTCACCCTACAAATTCAGCAGTGAGAAACACAAGAGTGAAACCATCTAAAACAGAGAAGCAGAAAGCTAATAATGAGCAGTGTAGGATGTAATCAATAAAATGTGGATGTAATCAATAAAACATGTGTCCCCCTTTGGATGCAACAAGTGTTCTGCAGTAAGTTGCTGCTGTTCAGTGACAGCAGATTGCTGATTTACACACTGATATCTGTTCTGAGAGGGACAGAGTGGGGCAAGGTGGAGCATGGCTATTGCTGGAGGCAATTACCAGTCACCTCAGTCACAGACAGGTCCAACTGGCCTGGCACCCACCAGTTTATCAGAGCTCAAACTCTATCTTGGCATGGAAAGAGCATCTGAATCTCTGGGGAGGAACCAGTGAGGCTGAACACAGTATCAAGGAGAGTCCACAGTTGGACTCGATGATCTTAAAGGTCTCTTCCAACCTTGATGATTCTGTGAGGCAGGAGAAAACACTCTGCCCATGAAGTGACCCCAACTCCTGCATATTTCCCTACTTACACTCTTTGAACTGACATGTTTTTCCACCAGCTCTATATACAAGTACTGATATTACCCCTCCATTATCATAAGCAGATCTTCTCACTCTGATTTTCCTTTCCTTCCCTTAAATAAAAACACCCATTTCTCCCTGGTGATGAGGGAGTCTTTGCCCCCTCCTGCCCTGTGCAGCAGGGTGAGGAGCCCATGGCACACATGGCAGCAAGGGAACCAAGGCAGAGTTTGACTGTCATACAGATTTACAGACATGTCAGAAATGAAGCAGCTGCCAAATCATAACTCCCACTCCCTAAAATCACATGCAAGGCCTGCTACTGTGCTCCAGTCAAAATTCCTGGGAGGCTCAAGGGTAATCACCAAGTTGGAACTCAGCAGGAGACACAGATAGGTAGGACAATCACTATCTTGCACCAAGTGTCTGTGAGAGCAGAAGTATTTCTTTCTCCCTTCCCTCCTGGAACTCCAAACTCCCCTAAAGATGGGAAATGTGTTAGATATGTGTGTGAATGGTTGGATATGGGAAAGGAAACAGCTCACTAGCTCATTCTTGACAGACTCCTGACCTCCAGTGCACAGGACTAGAGGACACAGAGCCTTTTGGAGAAAATCAGTGCAGCATTGATTTTTCTAAATAAGACATTTTACTTTGCTTTCTGTGCTGAATTGAAACTCTAAAACAAGCCCCAAATTACCTTCTCCTACAGAACACACTGAACAAAGCAGTCATCAAGCTGAAAAACACTGCAGCAGGTTCCAGGGCTCTGCACACAGATGGATATGGACAGGATATCTGCACACCCAGGTCTGCCAGGTGATGGGAATTGCAGCTGGGAATCTAACACAGCACTGCACACAACTGGGGCACAACAAAGGTGTCTGTGTCATGGTCTAACCCGAATTTACATGCTGAGAGTCTCTTGTCACTCAGTGCATCACAAGGCACAGGGGTTTGCCCTGCCAACAACACAACTCTCCTCCCCCACTAGTGAGCAGTTTCACCAGGAGTTAGCCAGCAACCCCGTGGTAAAGTCACATTTTTCACCAGATTTCCCTCTGTCCCCCTAAGAGACAATCACAAATTAGGTATCCTATGTTCAGCACTAATAATTCCATGTGTTGGATTCACCTTTTAAGCTGTGACAGCATCGTGGCAGAGGTTTTTCTACTGACCTCCACGTGCTCTTGCCTCACTGAAGTAATTCAGCCCCAGGGTGCAGGTCAGGCTGGATGACCAGCAAGGGGGAAAGGCTGGGGCTGCTAGGATGGAGCTGTTCCCATGGGAAGTGTGAGACAGAGCATCAGGGACAGCAATGGGAGCTGTTTAAGGGAGAGCTGTACCAGGTTTAAGAGGGGTCAGCAGGCAGTGGGTTGAGTTCATAGGTATTTGTACCACCTGCTCCTGGTAGCTCAGCACACTTCATCCTCAGGGTAGCAAGTGCAGAGCATTCCCCACCTGGGAATGGCTAACACAAACACTCAGCAACACACACTTCCAGAATATACTGCTCCAGTGCTCCAGACACCCACAAACATACCCAGCTTCCAGGAGTGAGCCTGAACAAGAGAGAAACATCGAGCAGAATGACCAACATACAAGGAGACAACAAACCTGTGTAGATGTCTGCACAGACTGCAAGAATCCAGACAAAAGCCATGGGTTTGGTGGGAGGAATAAATAGTACATGTTGGTATCTTGGGATGGCAGCACACACACAATGCAGAGAAAAGAAATCAGCTGTGCTCTCTCTCTCATGCAGGAGAAGCAAATGAACAGTCCTGAATCCCCAAATAACTCTGGGGTTTAGCTGCACTTTATTCCTGACACACAAAAGGTAACACTGCAAGTTTTCAGGAGCATACACAGATCTCTCTGCTAATTCACATTACCAACACTCCACAGTGAAACTGAAAAGTTCTGTTCACAGGCATCAGATAACGAATCATTAAAAGATGAGCTGATAATTTCTTCTGGAGTGCACAATGTTAGCTGTTCCCAAAGAAGGGCCCTAGCTGGTTTGGCACAGGCTCATTTCTTTCCATGAATCCTTTCCTGCAGTGTATGCCAAAGGAAGGGATTGCCAGCAGTTTAGACAGTCAGACTAGAGAAGAAATGTGGTGATTTCAGAAGAAAAGTGATTTACTTCAGAAAAAACCCAACAGAGTTTGCATAAATGCTTCAGTTCAGAATAGGATTTATAATATACTGTTACAGACTGCAAATGTATCATATTAAATACTGTATTATCCTACAAAACATACATCACTGCAATAGCTCTCCAGTGACAAGGCCAAGGGTACCAAAGTATTTTTAAGGCTTCAGCATCAAGATCAGCCCTTGCATTTCAGAAGTTTTCCACTCCCTCCTCCACTGGGAAACAAACATCTTCCCCACTTTTGGAAAGCAAGAGCAAAATAATGGAGGTGGCTTTGATGCAACATACAGCAGACAGATGTCCTGTGAATGGTTTCTAAGGAAAATATAACCCAGCTACAACGTCAGGATGAAAAATTTACACTACCAAAACATCCTCCTTTGTTGGTGAGGCAAAAACAAGCCATCAGGACAGCTCTCCCTCTGGGGAGGCTCCTGAGCTTTGCAAACACAGCAGGAGGTCAAATTAAGAGGACAAGTGGCAAAAAGATGTGACAACATTATGAAAGGAAACTTTTACTAACAACATCTAGCCCAGAACTTGTCTGTGGACAGATGATTCATAACCCAGATAAGGAATCCAAGTTTCTCCGAGCAACATATGAAATTGCCTCCATCCATTCCTGCCACTATAAGCACATCAGAGAGTTGAGCTTCTCTCAGAGCCACAACTGCCCTGCAGTGGCTGAGCTTCACAGCCCCAAGTGCCAGTTCACCTCCTGACACTGCACAGAGCTGGTGCTCCACAACACAGAGCTCCTCCCTCTTCCCCTCACAGCTACAAGCAGCTCAAACAGCTATGCAGGCAACTTCTCAGGGTGTTTACTGACTGCACTGCTGACACTAGGACACGGAATGGGAAGAGATTCCCAAAAGGATTCTCCTCTCCTATTAGCAAAGAGACTGGTTTCCTGCTAGGTAAAAGTGTTCTAACATTCTTTTTTAAAACAAATAACAAAACAAGGAGTACCCAACTTCGTGTGACTTTGGTTTTTGAAATTGAAATCCAGAAAATTAAGGCATCCAGAGAACAAACTGCTGAAGAAACAAAGCCATGGATGTGTGTTTATAAAAACCCAGGAGCAAACACCTGAACAACAAGCTGATGTTCTTCTCATCATCACAGCAAGGGAATAGAAAGCTAAATGTCAAGCATTACTACAGATATAGGTCAGCAGAGTCTATTGTTAATGCCATTCAGCAGGTTCCCGTGGCAGGAGGTAAAGTCACCTGATAACAACAGCAGTTGTTTAAAACAAGTCACACTGGTTCACTCCTGTGCTGCTTTGCCACTGAATAAAACTGTTACCCAGCAGAATTCATCTGAAGCAAAGGCAAGAGAAGAAAAGCACAAGTAATGAAGCCCTTACCATTGTGATGAGTAATCTGTATTTATCCAGCATGGCCTGGTTGTCATGGCATCCTGCCAGCAGCTGCCAAATCTCTGCCCTCAGTGCTTCTGGCACACCACTCTTCACCAGGGAGGACAAGCCATTTGGTCTCACAACCAGGTTGTTGTGCCTGAAACAGACAACCACTTGTATTTCAACTACAGGAGGCAAAAGGAAGATCGAAAACATTAAACATGTTTTAACTTTCTAAAGTTGTTCTGGAAACTGGCAACACAACCTCTTCTTCCAGTAGTTATGGCAAAGTAGTATTGGCCAGATGGAAAGGCAAAATTCTGACAAGACTTACAGTAAGAACCAGTGGCAAAATGCAGTGATATGCAAATTCTCTAGGTGTAGAGAAACTGGTGGAAATTAACAATAAACAACTGTAGATACTGATCTCGACTGCCTAATGAAGGACAATTTGAAAGAGAAAATTATGTCATTTGTGCAGACAATTCAGACTAAATATTTGATAAACAACTATCTTTTAGCTTGGGTTAAGGAAAGGCAATTAAAAAAAAGCTAAGATGTATAAAGAAATTAATGCTGGAAACAAACAGAAGCCAATTTTCAGAGCACTGACATGAACACTGAGGCTGCAGTGTCACATTTCATGCTGAGAGCATGTTGCAAGTCCCACAGAGCAGCAACACCTGCACATACCTTGGTAAAATCCCACCAGATCTGCCTGCTGGTCTGAGCTGCTGCTTCCTCTGGCTGTACACACCCCAGGGAAGGCAGGAACACCAAAATCACTGCACAGTGTGCACAGTACTGCAGAGCTCTCAGCCACAGAGGTTTAAAACCCCTTTATGAGATAACAGTGTTTGCTGATCTAGATTAAAGCTCTCCAGCTCACTGTGGCAATCCTCAGAGCACTGCAGCAGGAAGACTGTCTGAACTGATCCTTTGTTCCTCCTGCTGTAGGAAGTGCTTTGCTCTCTCAGTGTTTTGACCAGGGTTGTGTTTCCAAGCTCTCCTGGTAGGAGAGTGGTGAGAGTGGCTGCTCAGGCAAATGCCAGCAAGCTGTGATTAATTAAATAACCTGCAATTTGACCCTGGCTTTTCAGTAAATGTTTAGAGTAGTCATTCTATGAAACAGGTCGTTAAGACATGAACAGTTTCCCACAGCTGTTTAAATTTCAAAGGTGCTCTAAACCAATTCCTTTCTCCTACGCTTCCAGGATGATATCCACATTGTTCCAAATGACCTGAGAATTAAAGAGTGTAATTATACAAGGCTCTTATTCTTTTAAACACAATCATTATTTTTAATTTTAACTGTGCAGTGTGATACAAGTAATTTCAAACTTTATCATCAGCCAAATTAAAACCAGTCCCTTTTCTCATTTTCAGGCCATTTTGCAGTCAGTCACATTAGCCTAATGGTCTTGTGATGGGAAAGACCTAGAAAGAAAAAAAATGATATTCGCAGGTACATTAAAAGGACTAAAGACTTGACTTAAAGGACTTGAGTGGGTGAAGAGGAGGCCAAGAAGATGCTCTGAGGGCTGGAGCACCTCTGCCCTGGAGCCAGGCTGAGAGAGCTGGGGGTGTTCAGCCTGGAGGAGAGAAAGCTGCAGGGAGACCTTACTGTAGCCTTTCAGTCCTTCAGAGGGGCTTACAAAAAGGAGGGAGAGAGACTTTATCTGGACAGACAGTGCCAGGACACAGAGAATGGCTTCACACTGCCAGGGCAGGTTAGATGAAGGAATTGTTCCCTGTGAGGTGCTGAGGCTCTGGCACAGGTTGCCCAGAGAAGCTGTGGCTGCTCCATCCCTGGGAGTGTTCCAGGGGTCAGGTTGGATGGGGCTTGGAGCAACCTGAGCTAGTAGGAGGTATCCCTGCCCATGGCAGGGGGTGGAACTAGATTGTCTTTAAAGTCCCTTCAAATCCAAACCATTCTGGGACTCTATGACTAGACACTCCAAGCAGGTACAGAATTATGAAATGTACATTGATGAATAAATAAATAAAAAATACATCAGAGAGTTAAAGCTCAAGTTGTGGAGTAGTTTGGTCATTCCACAGATCTGGTCATATGTGTTATGTGAGGAACACAGAAGGGCTAAGAAACATTGCCATAAAAAAACAACAGGGAAATTTTCAGCAACAGCAAGGAAACAACACAAACAGCTTATGGCAACCCCTAAGAATGCTGCACGTTCTGTGCTCTAATGCCATCCTGAGCATATTCCCAAGTGAGAATTAAGCAACCAGACTTCACTGGCTCTGCCCTATGCTGAGGCAGTGTTATGGCAGAGGTGATACTTTAGCAACATGAGTCCATGCCATAAAGCACAGCTCTGACTTTCAGAGCCAGCTGCTCGGGCTCTGAGTGGCTGACTGGGAAGCAACTGGAGCATCCACACTCCCTGTCTGTACCTGCAGTAATGACCACACACACACACTTCCCCTGGTGTGTGGAGGCACAGGCACCTTACATGCCAAGGCACCTGTCTGCCAGGCTACAAAGAAAAGGGCATAAAATAAAAGCTTGTCTTGCTCTGGCCTCACCCTTTAGCACGTGGGGGAAAATGGGTCATTCCTGGCTGCTTTGTTATAAAGTGCTGAAATTCTCCTGCACAAAACTCAACTGAATAACAACTGAAAACATCAGAGAGCAAAGATACAGAGCAGCAGAGCATGGACTACACTCCAACTGGATAAATACCTCTGATCAGGAACTGCTACTGATCACTACTAGTGGCTTTTCCCAACCCACATCAGAAAGAGTTGAGTACTCAGCTACACTTCAGGCTTTTAATGCTGAGGATGCAGTAAATAGTAAAACACAAAGATATACCAAATGTCTATCCTATCTTTTTGGTAAACTATCTTGTTTCTGTTTGGAGACTCTAGGAACAATGTTGTTGCTAAGTCCAATAGGTTAAAGAGACAATCTAATGGAAGTACAAGAAGCAATTAAAATGCAAGAAATTTTCCCTCTCAGAGACAAATCAGCACAGCAGTTCCCTAAGTGGAAATGTTAATTCTTGTTTATTGACTTTTTTACAAGTGCACAGATCTTCCAGTAACATATGCTGCAGTTTGCAACACACTAGAAGATTTTATTTCAATCTATTTTTAGTTTGCAAGTCATTACCATTCTTCATCTGTTACTCTTTCTATGTTTTGTTCTTAAATGCAACATGATGCTACTCAAGAATTCAACTTGTTCAGAGCTTAAATTTCCCTCAAAAGGCAACACTGCTTGGGACACTCCTAGAGAAATGTCTGCTACTGCTGCTCTTCAAAATTGCTGTTTTCTTCCTAGTCAAATCTGAAATAGCATCAACGTAGAAAGCGAATCAGTGGCCCAGCAGTGGAGTGCTGGCACTAATTCAGTTGCTCTTTAAATCAGGCATTAGCCCACACTATTTAACACATGCAAAGTGTCTGAGTTTCAGATCAGAAAGTTGGTATTTTAATGCTTAGTGTTCTATCCACTGAAAACCAGTTTAAAATCTCACCCGAACCACACACAAACCCACAACAGATCTGTGGGAGGATCAGGGATTACAACGAAACTGCAGAGAGATCTGTGTTAGGAGCTGCAGGGACAAGACAAGGGGCAATGGGGACAAATTGAAGGAGGGAAATGTAGGTTAGATGTTAGGCAGAAGTTTTCCCTGTGAGGGTGGTGAGACACTGTCCCAGGTTGCCCAGGGAGGCAGTGGCTGCCCCAGCCCTGGCAGTGTTCACAGCCAGGTTGGATGAGCCTTGAGCAACTGCTCTGGTGGGAGGTGTCCCTGCCCAAGGCAGGGCTTGGGGCTGGATCATCTCTAAACTCTATCCCAACCCCTAAATTCCATGGTTCTATGAAACTCACTGAGATCTCCCATTTCTCACCCCATTTTACCTCATTTTATCTAAGGTATTTTAACCACTAAATGTGTAAGTTACATGAGCAGTTTACTCCAAAAATTTTGTCTCATTGATTAATATATCTAAATCACCAGAAGAAACAGTTGGTTCTGTAAAACCTAAGCGAATGGGCTGTGGGTGTCTCTTTGCTTCCCATCCTCATCCACAGGAGTCCAGCTCTCATCAAGGGCAAAGGTTAAAACTAAACAAATCAACTGACAGATTAATTAAAAAATAATTGAAAGCAGCATCTTCCAATGTAAATGCACTGCAGACAGAACCAAACCTGCCACACAGTTCTTCAGGAACTCAGGACAACTTCCTCACTGGCCTTGGGGTGCCAGATACAAAACTTCCAATCTTTTATAACCTCTCTCCTGGGATGTCCCTTAGAACAGGCTTTGGAAGGTTCTACACAGCTCCAGGGCTCATCTCTGCATTTTTACAGCCTTTTCAGGCAAGGAAAACACTTATCTGTAGGGATCAACTGACTCCCACACTTTCCCTTAGTATTTGCTTAGTCCTTCAGAGGGTTTGTAACCAGAATATTTGTACTGTCATTCCATTAAGCATTTGTCCTTCCTCAAAAAGATCTTTGATCAAGGTCAGAAATTCGGATGACAAAACAGTTACAATCAGGCAGGAGGGAAGGGTTTGGTTAATGCCTCATCCAGAAACCTTTGCATGAGCTCTCCATTCCAGATGAGGTCACCAGAGAGAGCCTGTGCTTTTCCAAAGTGGTCAAGGAAAGGGAGGAACTGTCCAAATAAATCCTTAAAATGTTTCTCAGCTCTCTTTTTGGAGTTAGGGAACTGCCAATTCCAGATTAAGGGCTCTGATTATTTTTGTCTCCAGCAGCAGGAGCTATTACTTACAAAGGGAAAACCAAGTAAGTGGTTCTGGCACTTGCTAATAGTCTAAGGTCTCTCAGAGGCAGCAAACACAGACTTTTTCCTCTCTTGGCACAGTATATGCTGCTACTGAAGCACTTAATTAAAGCACAGAAATAACAGTGCTGAGAACATACTCCGGGCTTACAAATAGGCTTCGTCTTACTCGCCAACAGAACAGCTTCAGTGAGGATTCACAGCCTTCCTAGAATTCCTTTTCAAGTGCTCACATATAGCACATTAAAATAAGAAAGAAACAAAGAATGATTCTAAACAAACTAAATGCACACCAGCTGGCACAAAAGGCTCAGAGAGGACAGGCTGGAGTGGCTTTGTCTTTCCCATCCTGACACTGAGCTCCATGAGAGTTGAACTCCCAGGAGCTCAGTGACCTGTGAGGACTCTCAGCTGCTGTGTGAGCACACAGGAACAGACTCTCAAAGGCTGAACAAAACCAGATGTTATGGGAGAGATTTGTCAAGTAACTGCAAGTTATTTATACTCCTTTAAACTGGGTTTAAAAACCACACTTTGAGACACTTTGCATTTTAGTTCTTAAACTGTATAAGCTGAAAAATTTCAAGCTCAGTATCATAAAATAAAGGTTAACATAAGAAATTAGGCATTACCATCTCCCCAGTAACTCTCCCCAGGAATACAAAATCTTCTCAGGACAATCCTTTGACACATCACCAGTGCCACTGGAGAGTTCATTATCACTCTCTGCAAAAAGAGAAACAAAGACAAAACAAGAAAACAAAAGCATGCACAGGTTTACCAAGGAGCACAGACACTACAGGTGCATACATACAGGTCTCTGACAATTATAGATATATGTATAGGTCTCTGACAATCTATTCCCTCAAATATCAGATTCAAACCCACAAAAAGACACCAAATATTAGTGGAACCATAAAGAATGGTTAGCAGACTTGACAAAAAAATAAGTGTATTAATAAAGTTATCATACAGTTTAAAAGAACAGGACCAGGGAATAATTCACAGCACTGTCAGAGGAGAAAGGGCCTGAAAAGGCATTACACAGGGAAAGACTTGAAGGCTGTTAACTCTCTGTTTAATGAATGATCACTATGTAGTGTCATCCAAAAGTCACATCCACTCCAGACCTCACACAAAGAGAAGACTCTTGAAAAGCACAGTAGATAATGCAACTCCCTTAAACCACATCCCTCTGGCTCTCCTGGGGTACCCTGAGCTCAGGGAGCCTCTTCTGAGCCACAAAATCCTGGTTTGTACTGAAATAGTCCATTGATGAGCAGGCAAAACAATGCTGTGACATTAAAGGTCATATTGCCTGGAACAGAAGGGAATGCTCCAAACGGAAAAGGAACTTCAAAACTAGTAAGAATGAAACACTTTGGGAGGGAGATCTATCACTGTCTGACTAACACACCCAGAAGGGATGATGTGTCCTGGGACAGTGTGCTCAGCCAACCACCCCATCCAAGTGCCCATCCAGTTTCCAAGTGTCCCTGGGCCTGTGCAGCTCCCACAGTAAGCTGAACAGTCTCTGCAGGGGATCTCCTCACACGAACGTGGCCCTGCAGTCATTTGGGCTTTTCCCAGTTTGATCTGAATAAAACACTGCTAAAAAATGAAACACAAGTATGATTTCAACACCACCAAACACCGACAAGGCTCCAACTCTTGGTGTCTTGACTAGGAAACACAACCCAAAAGGAGACACAGCAGCAACCCCAATATCATCAGCACAGGATCACAGAGCAGTTTGGGTTGGAAGGACCTTAAAGGTCATCTAGTTCCACCCCCTGCCCTGGGCAGGGACACCTCCCCCCAGCCCAGGCTGCTCCAACCCCATTCAACCAGGCCTGGAGCACTGCCAGGGATGGAGCAGCCACAGCTGCTCTGGGCAGCCTGGGCCAGTTATCCTCAGAGGCTGCTGACACTTTGGGCAGCTTAGATGTTAGAGAGCTCCAAGGATGCTCCTTCCTAGAAACTGAGCTGTCTAAAAAAGAAGGGCCAAAGCTCCATCTGCTCCCCAAATCCCTGAGATACTCTCTCTGGAACACAGCTCGGTCACATCTGGTTGCTGACCTAATCTCTTTAATTCCTCAGGTACACTCAACACCTCCAGCTTTACACAGACAACAGAGTAGCTCAGGTAGAGGAAGATCTTCAGTAGTTGTGCAATTATCCTGTTCACTCTTCATCCTTGTCATTCTCACTTCAATGACACGTTTCTAATTTGCAGTCTTAGCAATTGTCAAATACAAGTCATTAATAAAATATCATCAGTGCCTGAATGTGACAAGGAGCTGTGAGGACAAAGACAGCACATGCTGCACTTCAAGGACTATGAACAGCCCAAACACTGCCCTGAGAGGAGAGAGCAGCACACCAGAAATCCCTCTGCTTCAAAATGGACATTATATCAGAGAAATCCTTTATGGGCTCCAGAGAGTAAGACCAACCTCCATTTAACTACTTCTCCATCAGAACTGAAAATAACCTAAACAAAATAACCACCCACTTGCATTATAAATCCACAAAAGAATCTGGTTTTAAGGTTTCCCCATCTTTTGCACAAATTCACTAGACCTAAAGATGGAAACATGAAGATCTAAAAGGTTTCCCAGGAACCAAAGGGATCCACTGAGTTCCAGTGGAAGAAATCTGAAGCCTCAACATTTGAAGCCTCCATTTTAACATGACCAAGGTCAGTCTCCTCACTTAGCACACCGGCCTGGAAATAACTATCAAAACATTAAGTGAAAGCAACTAAATGCAGTACATTTTTTTAATTCTCTCCTCTATTGATTTGCCAAACAGATCACAGAGATCAATTATAAATGCAGCACTTCTACTTCCCATGGAAACAAGGAAAAAAGTGAGGAAACCTTCTCTGGATTGAGCACATTGGCCCCTCAGGGCACAAGGAGGTTGGAGTCAGGTGGGGGTTGGTCTCTGCTCCCAGGCAACAGCAGCAGGACAAGAGGGCACAGACTCAAGCTCTGCCAGGGGAGGGTTAGGTTGGATATTAGGAAGAGATTTTTTCTGGAGAGAGTGCTCAGGCATTGGAATGTGCTGCCCAGGGAGGTGGTGGATTCCCCATCCCTGGAGGTTTTCAAGCTGAGACTGGATGTGGCACTTAGTGCCATGGGCTAGTGACCACGGGAGGGTTGGACTCGATGATCTTGGAGATCTTTTCCAACCCTGTTGACTGTATGAGTCTATGTTACTGACACTGGTATGTATGAGGAATCCCCAGAAACCTGACTCCCACCAGGAATACAACATAAACCACAATTTCAGAAAGGTTTCCTGCATTCAAGGGGAAGGAAAACAATTTGACACACCATTCTGTAAGGAGAGACAGGAATTACTTTGGAGAGACTGAGAAACCACAACCAATCTCGACAGGAGCTAATGATGAACACACACACACAAATCCTGATAGAGGAATAAAATCCCCAAGCTGACATTTCAAAAGGAAGCTACACTGAATCCCCTGGGGAACAAATCACACTAGTTGTCACCCAAACTGTTGTCCAACCCTGAGCTTGCCAAGGAATACTGACACCAGACCACAGGAACAAACCCTTGGGTTTCTCCCTCCTATTCTGTGCAGGATTCCTCGAAGTTCTTAAGGAGATCAGTGTTCCACAGCACACATACTCCAGCAAGACGTATCACAAAGCTGCAGTGCTTCAGCCAGAAAATTCTTTCATCTGGAAGGCTGAACAGTGTTTGGAATGTATTATTCAGCTCCGTGTCAGAAAATCACAGGCCTTAATTAGAAATGCCATATGTTCCCTTTCAAAAGACACTAACGTCAAGCTTCAAAATAGAACAGGGCAAAGGAGAGAGAAAAAACAGCTTGAAAAAAAAACTCTACTTTGTTTCCACTCTAAAGAATATTTACTTGTTCTAACCTGTGAAAGCAGTTAGGTACGAAATAAGGAAAAAAAAAAGGAGGACATTGGAGGGAGATTTAACTACAGATGTTCTTCTCCAAGGTGGACTTTAAACATTTGTTTCCACATTCCATAGCATCTCCAAGCCAAAATCAGCCAGAGCATGATTTAATCCACCCTTATTCTGCTGGGAATGCACAGATCCCTTCCTCTAAATGTCCTGAGTACCTCTCCCTTCCTCCTGGATTTGCCCTGACCTCTCAGAGCCACCAACTGAGCAACAAATTTGGAGCTCATCAGAGCAAGGGGAGGATGGAAGACATCTCAAGGGAGCAAAGCTCAGGGGGTGTGAATGTGTGTACACACAGGGAGCCTGTAGGAATACTCACAGCTAACAGCCACCAAGGTTTATTGTTCCTTTGTTTGGAATTGCACTGTGACACACAAAACTCACAAAAAGCTCATTTGGTGGGTGCCTCATGAGACAACTCTCTGCATTTGGAGCCTCTTTAAAGCAAGCCTGAAGGATCACACTCCCACAGCAAGCAGCTCTCTGCACAGCTTCAGCATGGAATAATACTTGGGATGGAAGAAACCTCTGGAGATCAGCTACTCTCACCAGCTGCTCCAGGCTCCAGTGAGATCAGGTCACTCTGGGAGCTGAGTGGGAGCTGTGCTGGGTTTGGGCTGGGGCAGAGGGAATTTCCCTCCCAGGGGCTGCTATGGGGCTGTGGTTTGGGTTTCTGCTGGAAACAGAGTTGCTACCAGAGGAATGTTTTGGTTACAGCTGAGCAGTTGCTCACAGAGTCAGGGCCTTTGCTGCTCCTCAGCTCACCCCACCAGAGAGGGGCTGGGGGGGCACAGGGAGGTGGGAGGGGACACAGCCAGGACAGCTGATCCCAAGGGATGTTCCAGACCACATGGCATCATGCTCAGCATGTAAAGCTGGAAAGGGGGAAGGAGGAGGAACCTCCAGAGGGATGACATTTGCCTTCCCAGGTCACTGTTACACAGGATGGAGATGGCTCAACACCTGCCCATGGGAAGGGGGAGGTGAATTCCTTGCTTTGCTCTGCCTGAGCTGTGCAGAGCCTCCTCCCTCCAGCAGATCCACACTCCCCCCAGCTTTGTGTCATCTGCAAACTTGCTGATGGTGCACTCAATTCCATAGCTACAGGGCAGCTTTTCCAATGGATTCAGTTCTCCTTAAGGCAACCTACTAGCTCACCTGAAAAATGACAATCCCCTAGAAATCAAACTCCTTTGTCAGTTCACAAAAAAGGCAAATGAGGTGAAAAAACTATAGAGTTGTTTTGAGAGAGCTCAAGCACAGAAGTAAATAAGTCAAGTACCTCCTAAAATGAGTAGAACAGCATGAATACAGCAGATAAAAACGAACAGGTGGGATTGGAGCACTGAGGAGAAGAAGAAAAGAGGCTTTTTAATGAGTTTTAATTGAGAAGCTGTTACACATGAAAGAAAGAGGAGGTGGAACTGACAAATAATACAGTCGGAACAGCCTGAAGGAGAAGGAAATCAGGTCATGAGGATAGGTGGGAATAGAATGGGAATACTTCAAATATGAACAGTTTGATTTTTATGTGGGAGAAGAACAAAAATGAAGGGGGAGCTGGAGTTGGCAGCATGTTATCAGGGCAATGAGATAGAGTGTTACTGACATGGAATCTTTCCGTGCATCCAAGATAAAAGAGGATCATGAGAAAGGCCATAAAAAAGGCAGTTTCCATTTATAAGAGAACAGGAAATTATACAGCATGAACTAGAGCTTTGCCAGGAAGGGCAAGACTGAAACAAAGTTTAAGTCATGAAAGTCACTCTAGGATTAAATAAGGCACATTTCAGAGAGGTCTAACCTGTCAGTGCATTACAAAATATCCCGAGGAACACAAAAGGATTTCCAAATAACAGATTCATGACATGACAATCCCCAGATTTTCTGACTTACAGGGAAGAGGCATAATCAGGAGCAGAAAAAAATAGAGATTTATGAATCTGAACAAAGACAACTTCCATTGAATTCTGCTCACAAGAACCTTCTGCTTATATGTTAGTTACATAAATAATTTGGCTACTGAAGTACATGGAAAGGAAGCAAAAACAAAGAAGATACTGGAATTTCTCCTTATAAGCAAACTGTAATAGCAAAAAACATTTCGATTCTTACACCTTTTTGTGAATTTTAAGACACACATTTTACACTCAGAATCATTCCAGCAAAAGTCAATGCTGAAAAGTCTCAATGTGTGATTACTAAACCTGTTTAAACTTGATTACTGAACTTGTCATTACCTTGCAAACAGGGTGCAAATTTAATTGCTTCCCCATGTAACCCAAAATCTGGACCCCAAACCCTCTGGGTGATGAACAGAGAGGGTGGAACAGCACGGGGTTAGATGATCTCTGTCTTGCCCTCACTCCATATGACAATGGTTTTTACACCCTAAAACGTGCAAAAACTGCCAAAGGCCTCACACTGGTTCCCCCAAACACTCTCTGTTGGCTGTGCTCAATGGTCAGCCCAAACTCTGCTCTTATCACAACAAACTGCATTTAAACCCCTTTGTTCCAGGTCACAGTTTCACCCCAGGCCCTGCACCACTGGCATATGGCACTAGAACCACTTCAAAACATCCCAAAAATAAGCTCTAAGTGTTCCCCCAAGCCTGAGCACAGGAACACACACCAGTGAGCCACCAGGACACAACTAAACCTGGAGCAAAGTGCTTAAAGCTGAATAAAAAAAAAAAAAAGAGTAGGGAAAAACGCTCAGTTGGGTAGTTTTGCTCCCACACAGATGACAAAGCCAAGTGAGAGCTGCTCGGTGGAGGTATTGCTGTAAACACAAACATCTTCCCATGTGCTGTCTGAGGGCTGACAGCTCACAACAGGCAGAATCAAACTGGAGATGGTGTCACAACCCTATGGCAAATGCAACTCTTGACTCGGCACTAGTAATTTACCAATTTGCAGCTTGGTATCTACTCTCATCTCGGATAGAATCACATGAAAATAAATAAATAGCAACGTTATAAACACACAAAAGTTTTCTATTGCCTGGCATTTACTGAAATGCCAAGGCAGTTTTCAAGGCACTTGGATTATAAAGCACTTAAGACTTAAAAAATACTGGAAATTATATTAGAAACCACTAGAAATCGATGAGGAAAACTAAAAAGAGAAGACTCTAACTTGGAGGTTAATAATTATTAGTAAAATGTAAGGAGGAACTGCAGTATTCCCAGGCACACCCTGCAGGTGTGTGGAGAGGACACTGGGGAGGAAGAGGGGGATAGGACAGCTCAGAGGAATCACACTCACTCCTGGTGTGTGTTCCACTGCCTGGAACTCAAACAACCCTAAAATTCCTCAGTTTCCCTTTTCTTTCACAACCCTGCACTTGCAGTAAACACTTGTGCAGGACAGAGAAGGGTGTCAAATCCAAAATATTTTCAATACTTTTAAGACAAAAGCCAAACTTGCATGAACAAATCTAAATACAGCTGTGACTATCAGCTGTCACCAGACCAGAACAATCAAGTCTTCTGCACTCAGTACTGCTTCATGTGCTAAGGAAAGGATCACATCCTGCTCATCCAGCACAGTAACAGTTGCAGAAATCATTTGAGTGCATTTATTTCATGATTTTTGATAACAGAGTGAATTTTTAAGGTGTGAACATAATCCAGTGCAAGAGAATTGATAGCAGAGTCCATAAAAATACCATAAGGCTTGTCAGGAATGTTTTCTTTCCATTTGGAAGCTATTCTTAAGAGTGGCTGTGCAGTAAAACTCATCTCTCATGGAACTGCAGCAAAGGGTACTCCACTGGAGACAGCCACTAATCAAATAGCCTCAGGAATTTAGGATTTGGGAAGCTTTAGTTAATTTTTTGGAGACAGAAAAGACTCCAAGACAGATTTAATTGGCTCATTCAGGACCCACCAACTTTACTCTGTATTGGGTTAATATAACAGTTTCTATGAAGTTCATGAAGCTATTTTTACTTGGATAAAAATGCAGAGTTGACTATTTCAACACTACTCATGTCATTCTTCTCGCTCCGTCACCTCATTTGTGCACATCCTAACCCCTGTTTTATCACCAAATGCTCCCTCAATAGCTCTATTGACTCCTAAAACATCACCTCCTCTATTCCTTTGCTTTTCTGAAGCCTGAGAACAGCCTCTCCCCACCCACAGCACTTGACACAGCTTCCCAATTTAGCCTGGCTGATCATCTCTGATCATTCAGCATTGCTCACTCCTTACCTGCTGTACACACCATCGTTCTGTGCTGCCCAACACAACACCCAGAGCTTTGGAACCTTTCATGTCCTTTATTCTTTCATGTCTGTTTTCAATGTGAAATTCCACCATGTCCACACTGAATCTCAGTACCTCTTAAGTTAATTTTTCTACTGCGTATCTCTTTCTATTTGTTCTTAAGAGTTAAGACAGCTAGAGAGAACACAGATAAAAGTTTGACCATCTTAAGTTTTCTTTTCCTGGTAAACAAAAGCACAAAGGGAAACAGGAGTACATGCCTGGAAGTCATTTGAGAGTGTTCTAGGGGCAGCCTACAACTCCTGCTCAGGAGCTTCTTGTTGGTAGGCAACTTATCATACAATCACAGAATCACAGAATTTAGGGGTTGGAATGGAGCTCAGAGCTCATCCAGCCCCAAGCCCTGCCCTGGGCAGGGACACCTCCCACCAGAGCAGGTTGCTCAAGGCTCATCCAACCTGGCTGTGACCACTGCCAGGGTTGGGGCAGCCACAGCCTCCCTGGGCAACCTGGGACAGTGTCTCACCACCACAACAGGGAAAACTTTTTTCTAATATCTAATCTAGACTTTCCCTCCTCCAGTTTGAACCCATTGCCCCTTGTCCTGTCCCTGCAGTTCCTAACAAGGATTCCCTCTGTCTCTCTTTTACCTGAAGTAACTTCT
>NW_008690361.1:0-5935 GCF_000695815.1 Acanthisitta chloris | reverse complement strand
GAACATTCTGTGCATACTCTGCAGGCAACATACAGATCAGAGCAAGAGCTGAAACCAGACACGTGGGGCCACACAAAACTGCAGCAAAATCTATCTTCAACTTAGTTACAAACACCTTCAGGAATCTTTTCTGCTTTTAAACACAATTGTTGCTGCTTACAGTGATCCTTAACCTTCTACCATTACTCTGCCTCTAGAAGACACTCAAGTGGAGTGATGTAGTGTCCTCCTGAAATGTTACGTTCCAGTTCAAAAAAGGAATGAAAATCTTAGAGCTAAAGGAAGGTCATCGTTTCGCTCACAGTCTGAGCTAGCACTGCTGCTAAAAGCAGCCAAACTATTCCTCTTCCCCTTCTCCTTTGCTCCTTGTTCCTCAACTAAATGCTTGTGCTGGAAAGCTCTTTCTCCATCCTCAGGCTCACGAGTGCCACAGAATGACACTACAGGAAATGCTCTGAGCTTTTCAGCACTGCCCATGCTCTCACCTCCCCTTAGTGCCCCAAAAAGGGGAAAGAGGAGTTCAACCAGCTCTGCTCTGCACCTTGGTACCACCTTCTACTCCAAATTAACAGTGACCTTTTCTGCTGCTTAATACAAGTTGATGCTTAAATCCACTCGATTTGAAACCTTTCCAGAAAGTGTAAGAATTTCCTCATTATATATTTTAATCTTTTTAAAATCATGTTCTGAATGCAATAGGAAACTCCTTAGCGAGGAGTGTACTTTAGTTTTGACAGGAATCATTAATATTAATCCTGTTTTAAAAACCCTTCTCTCCCAAGCAAGGAGTCTTAGCTGTGTCACCAGAAATATCCATTGCAACGTTAATAATTAAAAACCAAAAGTGAGGTTGACCTGAAAGACCTCTCAGTAGCAACTGCACAATCTTTGCAAAGATCTTCATTTTTCTTTACACAGCTCTTCAGATGGAAGAAAAAAAAAAAACAACCTAAGATGAGAAAAGAATATTAAAAGCTAAGGAAGTTATTGAGGGAGAATACAAGCTGCATGTTCTATGTACATTTGGAAAGGACTAGGCCAAACACTAGCACAGTGATGATTTTAACTCGTTCTTGCAGGGGGGGGAGGAAATATTAAATCAAAAACAAAAGAATATTTTTTAAAAAGCCTTTTTTATGACCATCTTTATTCACATACTCATGACACGAGACATCCCAGAGAGCTGTGTGCATGCAGAGTACACAGGCATTGGGTAAGGTGCAATCTTATACAAAGGAAAAGGCAATGTATAGTGCTGCTCAAGTCAGGGAAGGATTACTCTGTGAGCATGAAGGATATATAGAGAAGGAGAAAGCAAAAATAAGAATAAATATCAAGAAAACAGTTAAGAAAAAAAAAACAACAACCCTATATGGCCAGGTAGCTACCAAGCTTTAGCATTAAAGAAAAAGCCTTCTTCCAAGGCTAAGACATTGTAAACTCAATGGGGTTTTTTTCCATCATCATAATTAGTACCCTGAAAAGAAAAAAGAAAGAAAAAGAATGAAGAGATTTATTTAGCACAACTGCAAATGACTCATTGAACCTGCATATCCTCCAGGATAGAGAACTTCTCGGCACAGAACTCTCAGTGTGGTTTCCATGAGAACAGAGGCACATCATGATATTTTTAATGTCTTCTCTTAGGAAGTAATCTACATGTAAAATATGGAAACTAGCAGTAGGGAGCTAAACCAGAGTTAAACTGGGGTTCATACCCCAGTGGAACACTTCTCCTGCGTGAGGAAATAAAGCCATTCTGTGTAGTGCCAAGAGGACACTACCCATGTTATCCCTAATCGTGCCACATCCATCACTCCCTGGAGTATAGCTTTACTCTGCCACATAAAAGCAATATTAAAACAAGAAGTACTCAAGTAATGACTTAAACTCTACCCTATCAAACAAACCCTGAATATCACTGTGGCTCTCCAACCCCCACCTCCAGCAAGGAAAAGAACTCCCACAGCTGCTGAACTACACTGCACTGAACCACAAGTCCCAAAGGCCAAATCTGGAACAATTCTTGCTCTGAACAGCAAAGCAAACCCAAACAACAATTAAACAGAACAGTTCCTTGGCAGAAAACAGTATTTTTACTCCTCAGCAGTAGTACTTGATACAAAGGAGGGACTAACACTGCTAGCCCATGCCCATTCCACTCCCTCCCTGGAATCAGATTAAAGACTCCAGTCCAAAGAGCACCTGACTGTGGGTTTTGCAAGCCCAGGGTCACCTGGGATGTGTGTGGGCTCTGGTTTGTAACTGGAAGAGTGTAACCACACCTGCTGCACCTGCCTGTTAGTCACAGAGTTGTATGGCAGAAGCTCATACCCAACACTCACCTGTAAGGAAGAATCCAGGAAGAATTCTTCCACAGTAATGAGTGAGACTTTATAGTATGGACAGAACAGTGCCAGAAATCTAATAAAAAGCTTTGCAACTATCACAACTTCTCATGGATCAGATATCCAGAACAAAAACAGCCCAGACAAAGCCTATTGTGGGTGCTCTGGGCTAACCCTCAGAATACAGAGAGACAAGAGCAGGCCAAGGGCCTTCAAAAAACCAACCCAACCCCAAAACTCCAATGTTGGGAAAGATACTGAGGTGCTCTAGGAAACTAATACTCCAGGAAAGGTTTTCTAACATGCTAGCACAGCAGCAGTGCCTCAGTAATGCATTTTGAGGCACACAGGACGATGGACATGTGCTAACTGGTGCTGCTACTGGAAGATCTCCAAACCCTGGCTCAGTAAAAATGCCATTTCTAAACAAGTGCTGCTAGTAGAAAATTACATGTGACTTTTATGTCCAGAACAGTTGTATTAAATGAGTAAATTAACAGCAGAAATATACTAGTGCTATCTATGGAAGCTGTAAGTGCTCTTTTATCCTTACCTTCTTCTGCCTCATCCTCCTGGGATGACATAGGCCCTCCTCCACTTGTTGGGGTGACTAATTCTTCCTCTCTGGCAGATTCTCTCTGCAGACTGACAACTTCATAAATTGCATCTCCAGCACTCGTGTGGCTTTTTCCTTCAGACTGAAACAAAATATGGGTATGGATTAGGTCCCCACTGTGGACAAATACAGCCCTAAAGTTATGTCAGAACCAAACCCAAGGACATGCAAACACAGCCCTATCCAAAGCTATCAAAGGGTAAACAATAGTTTGAGCAAGACTCTCTCAGATTTATTTGCAAGGGCACAAGCAGTTGGTCATATCTGACAGTTCTGCCTCTCCTTCAGTTTTACAGGTAGAAAGCATAATAAAACTGGATTATTTCCAAAGCTGCCTCTTAACAGCCATTGCTCAGAATGGTGACAAAAAAAGCTTTCCAATTCAAACAGCTATAATGAGATGAGGTCAAAGAGGAACCTCAACTAAAGAAATGAGAATAAGCAGGAAAAATATTGGAGTAACTAAAACAGGACCTGAATGCCTGAGGGGGAGAAAATGAATAGGGAGAGTTTTTACAAGGTAAAGACAAGACTGAAGAAGAAACAAAACCTGATGCTTTTGAAAAGCTGTGAATTTTAACAGCTCCTTTTAGGAAATATCTCTCTTCCAAGGAGTATAACTTGAAATAGTCTCCATCCAAGGGGGAGTATTTTGGAACCCCATGGCAGGGGCTTGGGACTAAATGGTCTTTAAGGTCCCTTCCAGACCATTCCACCAGTCTATGACTTCCTCAAAAAAAAAAAGAAGTGAACTGTACTTTAAGCATTGGTTGCAAGTTCTAAAATAAAAGGAGTATTAGTTTCTCCTCTGAGTTCCAGTTCTGAACACAGCTATTTCCCAGTGACATGCAGTGATTAATGTACCTGGAGAGAAATGGATAGAACTGCAAACTAATGATGGTATTAAATGAACCAGCCCCAAATGTTGTGCTGTTTTGTTCTTTGTGCATCTTGCCTAATCAGTAAAAATAAGGTCTGTATTAAACACATCAAATTAACCATGAAAAAGAAGAGAATTTCTTGTTGGAGAAAAATGAATTTGTTTGAAAAACAAAGCTGTGATAAAGCTGAAGGCTCCATGATCCCTGCACTGGAGAGACACATGAACTGCTGAGCAGCACTTGCAGTAAACTGGTGAAATTAGGCAGATGAGCAGCTTAAACAGGGACTGCTAGGACTGAACCAATACAAGTTACTTGATACTGAGAAAAGTTTCCTACTGCATTTCAGATTCATCATTCAGCTCCTGTAAAGCAGAGCTCCAATTATCAGCCAGTTCTGCTGACTAAACTCCTCATGAATCCAGTTTAATGAACTTTGGGGTGTAGGTATAAATACCCTGCATTTTGTAACACTTAGCAGGATGATATTAGAGCCATTATCCCTGTTTAATTCTCACAGAACACCATTATCAAGTAATTACAAAGTACTTGGTTAAATCAGTCAAGTATTGATGCCACTAATGTTATTAACCATCACTATCTACAGCTTTTATTTCTGAGGGAGTGAGGCATGGGGGACTGGATCTTGCTGTATGTTGTTAGAATTACAAGGCTTCATATCCTTGCACGTGTTCTGGTTAACTGCAAGGCTCTGTAAGATGCAAATAACTTGGTTACTGGTTTTCTCTGAAGAATTATCTGCAGGAACCCACTGTTACAAGGATCATGAGAATGTGCATGAGCAACACAGTAAGGCACACAGAACAATCCTAAACTACACATCAACCTGCATTTCTGTCATTCCTCATACCTGACTGCACCCCACCAGACTCAGTTCAGACTGTTAAATCTGAATCCTTCCTTAGAAGGATTCTCATTTTTCTAGGATCTACTTAATGCTCAACTGCTTTCCCAGGAAGGTCACAAATGGCTGATGCCAATTCCATCTGCAAAATTATTTCCTGAGGAATAAGAGTGCCCTGAGGTACAGGACCTTACAGAGATCAATACTGCAATGTAAACTATGTCCAGCTGGTAACTGGTGAAACTTGTTACAAGGATCCCTCTGATCCTGTCATCCACAACCAGGACCTAATCTTGTACTAGATTACTAGGACTGAAAACATTCTTTCCCCAGAGATCTCCAGAACAGCCTCTCTGAAATTTGCTGCAGGAAGAAAGGCCTGTGTTCCCCCAGAGGAGGGAGGCATGTGTATGTTTGTCACAGTGTAAGGGGTGAGAAAAAGAAAGCATCCATATTCCTCTATCAACAACGGTTCAGTTGCAAGTGATTTGAAAGGAAAACTTAACTGATTAGAGATAAGCATCAAACAGCTGAGAAAGGAAGACTTTCAAATGCATTTGCTTTAATGCAGATATTCTCATTTGCATGTAACAGTTGGGTTTCTCAGATTTGCTTCAATTCGAAGTTGCTATGCTAATCTCTAGAGGCAATACAGAAACAGCATTGCAGGAGATTTATTTACTCACTAAGTGTTAAACACAGCAGCACTTTTCCCATGCAATATCAACAGAGCCTGGGTTTTCAGACCTGTTACTGGGCCCCACTGAAAGATGACAACTCACATGCTCCCATTAGGCCCAGTAAAATTAAATCACTGCTCTTTGGTTCCCATTAGTCAAAGATAATGGACCACTCTTCCACGGTAGGGTTGGACTTGATGATCTTTGAGGTCTCTTACAATACAACTGATTCTATGATTCTGTGATGACAACCTCACCCTTAAACCTCTGCATTAGGCTCCTTTGCTTCTAATGGATTATATTCTTCCAGCCACTTACCTTCACATGGTGAACATCAGTAGCCCTTTCATTTTACCAAGAACAATTAAAGAGCCATTTCCCAACTTTACCAGCCAAATGGACTTGTTTTAGATGTCTGCACACAGCTCCGAGAGTATAAAATTAGGGAAAATTCAACAGGTAGGTTCAAAATCGTTTAAGCCCACAAAGGCAATGAGTCATTACAGTGCAGTTTACAGTGTGCTGGGTTTGGGCTGGGGCAGAGG
>NW_008690360.1:17986-19033 GCF_000695815.1 Acanthisitta chloris | reverse complement strand
GCCTCGATGGATCCAGTTATTATTTTTTATTTAAAACGATCATTATTTTCACATTTCATTTTTTTTGTTTGTTTGCTAGCAATGTACAGGCAGCTCCAAGACGTCCCCACCCCTCGGGGCCCCACGCCCGGGGCTGAGCGTGGCACTGGCGCTGTGCCCACAGCTGGTGGCCAAGGACAGGCAGGGGGAGGCAAGGCCGAAGCAGGGCCAAACTCAAAGAAGCGAACAGTGTTAAGGCAGCAGCCACCCCTGCCTGGGGGCAATGCCCTGGGGCAATACCCTCCCACTCCCACCCGGGGTGTGCCCCCGGTGCGGTCTGTGCCCAGGCAGCCCTGAGCCCAGGGCAGGAAGGCCACCGTGGCCACCCAGGCTGTATGGGCACAAGAGCGTCTCTGCGGACCATCAGATGCCATAGGGACTATGGCACGGTGGCAGGGCTGGGGAAAGGCCAGACTGAGGTGCCAGTGCCCTTCTGGAGCCCTGAGTGACAGGGCAGTAGAGCAGGGGTGGGGTGAGGACAAAGCCCAGAGCATGGCAGCATTGTCCACCCCAGGGTGCCACCACTGAGGCGGCAGCTGGGGACTCAAAGGTGACACCACTTCCTCTCCCTGGTGGCAAAGGGCAAACCCCGAGCTGGTTCATCCCTCACTGCCCACCTGGAAAGAGAAAGTGTGCCCAGCAAGGGAGCAGGGGCACCCTCATTGGGGTTGGCACCCCCATGCCATCCACCCCCATCCCAGAACCAGCCAGTTTCCCATATGCCATTAAAAAAAATATGGTCTGAAAAATCTGAAAATAGAGCTTCTCCCCCCAGTTTTACCCCTATTGAAAATACTGTATATTGTATCACAATCTATAGCAGGTGGCATATGTGGCTGGTGGGACCAGGGATGTGGGGGACAGTGAGGGTCAGGTGCTGCTCCTGTGCCTGAGTGACGCCAGGGCTGGCCCAAAGTTTCCTCTCTACACCTTCCATGGCAGCCAGCCAAGGTGCTGCCTAGGGCCTCCAAGGCAAGCCCGTGCCAGGGAGGCAGAGAGGGCAGCTGG
>NW_008690360.1:17664-17956 GCF_000695815.1 Acanthisitta chloris | reverse complement strand
GGGCTCTGGGTGCTCCCTAGGAGGGTTCAGAGCTACCCTGAGGTGCTGCCAAAGCCTGCAGCACCCAGTGGTGGGGGTCGGGGTCAGTGTCACAGCCCTGGGGTCACCCCTGCCTCTGGGCACAGCTGTGGGCTGCTGAGAGCTGCACACAACAGATGTGGTCCCTGTGGGTGACAAGGCAGCAGGACCCTCTGCAAAAAGGAGGGCCACTGCTCGCTGAGGGGGTGCCTGCTGCTGGACTGGGGACACTGCCAGCCCCACTGCCATGGCCCCTCCTCCCCTCCCCACCACC
>NW_008690360.1:17026-17268 GCF_000695815.1 Acanthisitta chloris | reverse complement strand
GTCCCTCTTCCCCTCCCCACCACCCCGGACACCACTGCCAGGCTGGTGCCCACCCAAACTGTCCTGACATCCTACCTCAAGGCCACCCCACTCCCAGCTTCCAAAGCCATCCTAGGGTGCAGCAACTCCTCTCCCAGTACCATCAGTGACCCAACAATAAGAAAGCAGTACAGGTGGCTCCTGTACAGGACTGGGCACGGAGGAACAAGTGCCAGGGCAAGTGGGACACCAAGGGGGGCACA
>NW_008690360.1:0-16655 GCF_000695815.1 Acanthisitta chloris | reverse complement strand
AGGGGGACACAGTGGAAAGGTGGCAGAGCCACAGCAATGCCCTGTGATGGGGGAAGTGGGTGGTGAGGACAGGTAGGAGTCAGGGTGAGGGACATGGCTGGGGGCAGAGGGGAGAAACAGCTGGTGCCAGCATGTGAAATACCCTGTGAAATACCCCTCTGCCCCTCCACGTGCCTCTGCAGGGGCACTGCTGCCCGGGCACAGAGCCAGTGCTCAAGGATGGGCTGGGGTGGACAGACCCCAGAGTGGGCAGTATGTACCACCAGGGTTGTGATCCCAGTGACATCCCACTGGTGACAGAAATCAATCATGGGTGAAGCACCAGAGCTCCTGCCCCTGGGGATGCCCAGGGCAGTGCCAGCTAGGGGTGATGGAGACAGGGCAGAAGCAGCTGTCCCTCTTCCAGCTCCGCCAGGCCAGGCCTGGGGGGTCCCCGCAGCCAAGGGTCCCTGGGGTGGGTACAACATGGATGTCCAGCCAAGGCACCACTCACAGGCCTCTGTGTCTCTGCCCAAGGCAGCACCGGCACCAAGCCATGTCCTTTTCCTTCACAGTCTCCATCGGTGGTACGTGCCAGCTGGACCAGCCCAGGACAGTGGCCCCTGGCACCATGCAGTGACACTGCTCTGGAGCTGAAGGGGACAAAGGCCACCCAATGGTGGCTCACGAGATCCGTCCAGGCGTTGCCATACCCACTGTGCCATCCCTGGCACACATCTCTGGCCACAGCAGCTCCACTCCATGGGGCAAAGGGAGGGGAGAGGCCAAAAGGGTTTGGTGGCTTCACAGGCTGCTCCTGGGGTCTCAGCACAGCGTATCCGTGTTGAAGGAGAGCTGAGCCTGGGCAGGGAGACAGGCAGGGCTCAGGGGCTGCCTGCACTGCCAGCACATCCAGGGTGTCTGGGGCCAGGGGCTGGCCTGGGTGGCAGAGCAGTCACCCCTCCCAGAGAGCCCCCCCCAGCCCAGCCCTGGCTTCACTATGTCTGTCTCCTGGTGCTGCATAACCAAGTCCCAGGACCCTGTGGAAGGGACACAGCTGGGACCCATTCAGATCTGGGGATAACCTCTCACCCTCTCCTCCTCGAAGCTGATGAGGCCTTCATCATCAGTCTCCAGGTCTTCCTGCTCCTCCACCACGAGGGCCCGCAGCTCAGTGGGGGCAGCGCGGGGCCGCAGCAGGCTCAGCACACGCTCCAGGGGTGACTGCAGGGCACAGCTGGGGCTGGTCTCCTGCTGCTCCAGGTTGTCACTTTGCTTCTTGGCAAAATTCACGAACACCTGGGGAGGAAGGGGCAGGAGACTGAGAGGGCTCCTCCACCACCAGATGCCCCTCACCTACCATCCGTACTGTCCGGTCAGGCCCCAGCTCATCCCACTGTCCAGGGGCTGCCACTGTATCCCCAGTCCAGCTGCACCTCCTGCCCCAAAGGCAGCTCCTGCCTGGCACTTTGTCACAGCCACCCTCCCTGGTGGCAAGCATTCAGCTGCCCGTGCTGTCCCCAGCCTTACGTTGTCCAGTGTGGTCTGGCTGACAGAGTAGTCTTCAATGCCCAGCACATCCACCACCTGCTCCATCTTGCTGAAGACCTGTGCCAACGAGATCTGGTCCGACTTCAGCTGGTACTGGGCCTTGGTGTGGTGCCGCTCCTGGAGGGGGACATGGAAGGGACACTCACTACCACACCCCCTCCCATCACCCCAGAGGATGAAGGCTGCTTGTGCCTCAAGGTGGGGGCTGGCAGGAGACAGCATGGTCACCACAGGCAGCTCACCTTGAGAATGGCCTCAGGGAAGTTGCGGTTGAAGAACCTCACCACCTCCTTGACATTGAGGCTGGACTTGGTGCGCACTGTGATCATGTAGCCATCACCGAACCTGCACAGGGACAAGGGACACCATAAGGGCCTGTCCCTCCACTTGCACCCCCACATGGCAGGACTGACCCCACGGAAGGGGACAATGCTCTCAGGCAACTGCTGCTGGACACCAGGACAGTGCCAGGGCACTCCAGTTAGCCTGTTCCCTGCCCAACTCCAAACCAGCAAACTGACATCTCACCACAAGTGCCACACTGTCACCCAACCATGAGGGTCCAACCCCCTCCTGCCTCTCAGCACACACTGGGTGCTGGGTCACCACACAGGGGTACTGGGCCCCCACTGGGCTCTTACCTGTTCTTCAGGTGCTGGATGCTGCCAAGACACTTGAGCCGCCCATTCACCATGATGGCCAGGCGGGTGCAAAGCGCCTCACACTCCTCCATGCTGGGGGGACAGGACACGGTTCAGTGGAACTGGCACAGTGGCAAGCTACAGCAGGGGCAGGCGAGGAGCTGGGCTCCCCAGGCCATCACTTAGGTGCTGTGGCCCCACCACCATGGATGACAGAAGGCAACAGAGGCTGTCCCAGGCTCCCCCTGCTACCCATGCCCCTATAAAATGCCATTCCTTAGGGACTGGGGAGCGTTCTCCTTCCCATCCAACACCCCAGATGCCTGGAGGCATTGTGGGTTCAACCAGAACCCCCCTGGACCTGTGAGATGTGAGCACCACGGAGCGACCCGTTTTGATGACATCCAGGATGAGGTTCCAGAGGAAACGCCGTGCCTTGGGATCCATCCCTGTGGTTGGCTCATCCTGGGAGACAGACAGCACCTTCAGAAATGCCAATTCCTGGGAGTGACCCTGCCACCCCCTTCCTGTCCTGAGCCCTGCTCAGGCCACCATCCCATGCTCCAGGACATGTGAGGTGGAGCTGGGAGTGGACAGCTCCCACCCAGGGTCATTCCTCCATCCCAGGGAGGCAGGTGGGCAGGATGCTGGTCCCAGGGCGCACCAGGAAGATGAAGGCTGGGTATCCAATGAGTGCGATGGCTGTGGACAGCTTCCTTTTGTTGCCCCCACTGTAGGTGCTGGCAGGCTTGTCTGCATACTTGGTCAGCTCCAGCTTCTTCAGTGCCCACTTGACCACCTGCAAGGTGTGGGGGGTTGCCGTCACCCTGCCAAGGCCATGGGGCTAACAGAGCTAGCAGGGATAGGGCTCCATGGCATAGGTCAGCTGCTAGGGGGACCACAAGCCATGTGCCAGTCAGGGGAGCCCCACGACAGCCCCTGGCACAGCCATGAGTGCCAGTGAGGACCTGTGAGTGCATATGCCCAGCCCTGGCAGCCCATGTGGACACACCACTGGGGTGGCACTACCACAAGAGCAGCAGCATTGGCTCAGGATCCCTTTGCTGCCCAGTGAGATGCCATCCCCATGGCACAGCGCCAGTCCTTGGGTGATGCCAACTGCCCACACAGAGCCCTACCCGCTCCTCGTCCTTCCAGGGGATGCCACGCAGGCGGGTGTAGAGCTCCAGGTGCTCCTGGGCCGTCAGCTCATCGAAGAGTGCGTCAAACTGGGGGCAGTAGCCCAAGCTCTGCTGGACCTGCAGGAGCTCCTTCAGGATGCTGCAAGAGAAGAGGGAGAGGCCGTGGGGAGAAGGAATTGCTTTTCATGAGGACCCTGCTGCTAAACCCCCTTTCACACACCTTTACACTGGAGCATCTGCCCCAAGGTAACCCCACCAGGCAGCCTCAGCCCAGGGCCACAGTCACTTGCCTACCCACCAGGTCACCCAGGAAGACACAGGGCTGCAGAGTCCCATGGGGACACACAGGCTCACTCATGCAGTTTTGCCCTGGGAGCCCCCCAAGCATCCCATCCCCAGGACAGTGGGCAGCACCCAGCCTCACTCAGCCCATGCCCCCCATTAACCTGTGCCCATTAACAAAGGCCTCTCCGCCCGTGGTGCTCTCATCCCCCGTCAGCATCTTGAAGGTGGTGGTCTTGCCCGCGCCGTTGACACCCAGCAGCCCGAAGCACTCCCCGGGCCGCACACCCACGCACAGCCGGTCCACGGCGAGGATGCGCCCGATCTTGCGAGACTTGTACACCTGATGGGGCAGGGGATGGGGGCTCAACCCACCAGGAGCCACCTGGACCCCCAGGCCTGCCCATGTCCCTGGGATGAGCTGGTCCCAGGTTGTAGAATAGAACCACAATCATCAAGGTTGGAGGAGACCCCTAAGATCATCAAGTCCAACCATTTACCTGCCACTCTGCTGTAACCCCTAAACTATACCCTCCAGTGCCAGATCCAGTCACCTTTAAACACCTCCAGGGATGGTGACTCCACCACCTCCCTGGGCAATCTATTCCAGTGCCTGACCACCCTAACAGACAAAACATTTTTCCTAGCATCTAATATGCTTGCAGCTCCCACCTTGGTGAGGTTCTCAATCTTCAGCATGTCGTTGTCGGCATCACCACGCAGAACCCGGTGCCGCTCGTTGGCCACGTCAATGTCATCCTCAATGGGTTTGGTGGAGACAGGCAGGCGCCTGCGGGAAGGACCAGGGGCAGGGGGGCATGTGGGATCAGGAGCTGCATCCCTGCCTGGGCCAGGCAGCTCCCACTCACCCCTCCACCCAGAGGGGCAGCCTGGAACTCAGGGGTCCCAATGGCAAAGCTTTACCACCTCCATGCCTACCCCCCACCACACTCACTGGGGCTTCCGGAAGAAGTTGTACTGGCACATGATGGTGATGAAGAAGCCAACAAAGCCTTCAATTGTCATGGCAACAAGCCCTCGTGTCACGATGTCCCATTCGAAGGGTGATTTCATTTTATCGACCTGCCCTGAGTGGGAGGAAGAGGAGAGACTGGCTAGGGACACCTTCCTGTGGGGAGAGCCTGGTTGTACCTCCTGAGCTGCCCTGTGACGACACTGTTCCCATGTCCCCCTGCCACAGGTGCCTGGGCTGGTCACAACACACTTCCCACTAATACTGCAGGTGCGGTGGAAATCATCCGACAACTTTTCAACCTCAGTAGGATGAACCAACCCAACTGAGAGTGGTATCAGATGGATTTGTCAGATCCCAACCCAGAACTGTCCCTCACGATGCCAGCAGCACTGGGGTTATGTACAGAAGCTGCTTGAGAAGCAGAGTGCAGGGCGAGCTTCTAAGGTCACGCTGAAGCTGTGTGGCAAAAGGCTTTTTGGTTGGGCAATGCAGCCCCCAAGAGACCCCAGCTGGGAGGAGAGAGTCCCTGCAGCCCCCATCCTTCCTGTCACAGCATGGCCCCACGATGGCCCACCACAGCTCCACCCTCAACCACGTCTATTCCTATGCCCTGTCTAGTCTACCTTCCTGGCTTTTGTTCCAGGTTGCTCTGGGCCTTGGGACACCCCACAAGAGGGAATGTGCCAGCACCATGGTCCCCCACAGCCCCACATGCCCTGAAGCAAGGGAGGGAGGTAGCAAGAAGCTGTACCGATCTTGGCGTAGTATTCGTTGATGTACTCGTTGTAGGCCATCTCCATCAGGCCGTGGCCCAGGTTGTAGTTAGGAAACACAAGGAAGCAGCTCTTCAGGTAGCTGTTCACCACCTTCAGGTCCTGTGGGGACGAGTAGAGAGGACATGATGGTCAAATAACCCTGCATGTGTGAGATCAGGATCTCAAAGATCCAGCCTAGTCAGGTCTCATGTCTGACCTGGCTGGGAGCAGAGACCTCCCAGGTCCCTCCCTGCCTGAGCCATCCCATGATCTGATGGCAGTGTCTCCCTTCCCAGTGGCCCTCATCAGAGCCACAAATTCCATACCTTGTCGTGCTCAAAGAGCTGTAACAGGAATGTGGCAACAGTGGCTGTGATGCCGATGAAGAGGTTGATGACGATGAGGAAGACGTAGGCAGAGCTGGGCACCTCAAACCAGAAGGAGGCTGGGTACATGATGGGGGTGATGGACCAGCTGGGGAGGAGCACACATCATTGTGGCAGGAAAGAGACCCCCAGCCTTGAGATCACCCATCTCCCAGTCCTGCCCTTTCTGGCCTCTTACAGCCCTCACAGCCACCCCACCCCAAACAGCTACGTGTGCTGCAGAATACCTGCCCCAAGGGCAGGTCTTGCCTGCACAGCCACAGCATGGATGGGGCACAGAATCATAGAATGACAGAATGGTTTGGATGGGAAGGGACCTTTCAAGGGCATCTAATCCAGCCCCTCTGCCATGAATGTCCCATCCAACCTGGCCCTGAACACTACCAGGGATGAGGCAGCCACAGCTTCTCTGGGCATCTCATGCCAGTGCCTCACCATCCACACTGTGAAAAATTTCTTTATATCTGGTCTAAACTTCTCCTATTTTAGTTTAAGATTGTCACCCCATAAGACTCTGGAGGGATCCCCAGTGCCTCCTGACCACCCCTCTGAGCAACGTACCCATAGAGCAGGAAGAGGGAGAGGACTGCGGGGAAGTTGGTTGGAGAGGTGTACGCTGGGAGGTCGAACACAAACAGGATGATGATGCAGCACGTGGCTGGCACCAGGTAGTTCAGCTGGAGAAGACAAACTTCTGTAACTGCCCACTCCTTGGCACAGCCCTGGGGGTTTGGCTGGTGGGGCCACATGCTCTGCTCACCATGTCCCACACATAGTTTGCCAACCAGTAGATGACAGGGTCACAGCCGCTCACGAACTGCAGGTGTTTGGCCTTGGTGGCCTTTTCAGCCACCAGGAACACCACAAAGCTGGCTGGGACGAAGGACATGGCCACAATGATGAAGATGGCAATCACCACATCTGTGCCTTGCAGGCTAGATGGGGAGCAAGGAGAGCAGAGACCCCATCAACCTCAGTTGGCTGGGGAAGGGCCACCCATCCTGGTGTGAGGTAGTCTGTGCACAGGGTAGGGCATGGTACAGGCACCCTGTCCCCCCCCATGCAGCCAGCAGGGCAGAAGCCTCAGCATTCCCTTGCAACCATCACTGAGAAGTACCCCACTCCCATGGGAGAGCCACCCTCCCACAGAGTCATTCCTTGGACCTACAGGTAATCCAGGGACAGGCTGGCGCTCGTCTTGTTCATGGGGTGATTGGTGACTGTGATGCCTGCAAGAAGGACAAAGAAGAGACATGGAAGCATAAAATCTGGCTTGGGACACAGAACCTTGTGCCCAGTCTGCCTGGCCCTGGCTCTGAGCAGGACAGGTTTCCAACCTGCAGCTCAGCAGGAGCTGGTGTCTCTGAAGCAACCCAGCACCTTGAGACTGAGCCCTCCCTCACCGGACAGCACTCTCAGACATGTCACAATCCCAGGCACCTCCAGGCAGCACTTTGGGATGTTCTGCCCCAGCCCAGGCCTCAGAGACCTGTGTCCAGTTCTCACATCTCAGAGCCAAGGTGCAGGATCCCTGTCCCAGCTGGGCACTAGCTCAAGGTGGGACACTACACTTTGGAGCCTGGTAGTACCATTCCCTAATGCTGTTCCTGATGTGCTCCTGCCCTCAAACATATCCAGGACCTCACCGTAGGCAGCAGGGTTGCCCTTGCTCTTAGGCAGGTTAGCTCTCAGGATGGCGTTATTGAGGGCATTGAGGTAGGTGGGCATGCTGTGGTAGCCCTTGTTGTTGTAGAAGACCTGGAGGAAGAGAGAAGAGTTATGGGAAGTTGCAAGAGAACTGGGCCCACAGATGTACTGGAAGGGATGGGATGGGATGGACAGCCAGCCACAGGGTTAATGTCCTGTGCTCAGCACCATGAGAGCAGGTCACTGCTGTCCATGCTGGGCCAGACCCACTGACCACCCATCATGGGGCCAGAGGCCCACAAGAGCCCTTGGAGAGCACTGGTGCAGAGCAGTGGGCCAGGGGTTCCTGCCTGCCCCCCTCTCCTTCCCACCCATCTCAGCCTGCCCCAGAGTGCAGTGCTGTCCCACCTGGGCTGTTCTCCGCACAGCGATCTTGCGCACGGTGGCAGGAGCCCTGGCCCCGAAGGAGGCCGGGATGGACTTCTGGACATTGCCGAAGGTGAGTGCCCCATACCTGTGGGACAGAGAACTGCTGAGGAAGTCCCCCACCTCCAGGAGTGAAGCCATGCTCCAGCACATTCTGGGCTCCAGCCAGTGCACCAGGACAAGTGCCCCCAAGTCCCCAGCCCTCACCGCTGTACCACGGCAAAGGGCAGACCCACCCCAACCTCTCCTCTTGCCTGTGCAGCCGGAAGCGGTCTGAGGTGTAGAGCAGATACTCGGAGACGTTGCGCCCTGTGATGTCTGCCAGGATGTCCCCTGTCACCACCTTCATCTGCGGGGGGTGGCCCCCCACACCGTTGGGGCAGGAGAAGCCAGTCCCCTGCATGGAGCATGTGCACTTGATGGGCTCGTGGATGATGCGGGGCAGGGCGGGGGCTGAGGTCACAGTCCCTGAGTTGCAGAGAGGGCAGCTCACAGCCAAGCTCCTGCCTGCCCTGGCTGCCAGGGACAGAGTGACAGCCAGGGGCCGGCCAGGCAGGGTCCTGGTGACCAAGAGGGACCAAGAGATGGACATGGGGAAAAACTCTGGGGGAAAAGAAAAGTTCAGAGAGGGACCACAAAGTGTGGCTGGAGAAGGCAATGGCTGGGAACTGCCTCCAGGGAGGGTGATGCAAGGCCACAGGGCTCAAGTATCACTATCCCAGGGTGGCTCTACTGGCATGGCCAGAGCTAAATGGGGACAGTGCTCTGGGGCCAGTAGTAGCCCTGACCCCCACATTCAGCCCAACGAGGCTCTGCAGTGGCCAGGCCAGACTGACAGGCACTACCAGGGGTCCTTGGAGCTGCTTCTGAAGGGAGTCCTGGACACTTGAGCACCCAGCACAGGTGATACCTTTGACAGCAGAGAAGGCCGTGGAGTTCCAGGCATGGAGCAGGTCCTCATCCACTGAGATGGGGTAGTCAGAGGGAGCTGGGGACGGAGGCGGTGGCACAAAGTTGGAGAGTGGCAGGCCCTGTGTGAAGGAGTCGATGCACATGGCATCAAAGTACTTGGCTGCCAGCATCTTGGACTCATTGCTGTTGAGGTTGAGGGTCTGCATAGGCTGGTCCAGCGTGTTGTTGAAGGGTGTCTTGAGCACGCAGGTGGCCCCCACGCCAGAGGGCAGGTGGAAGGTGTTCACCAGCTGCTGGGGGCTGGCATCAGGAGACAGCCTGATGCTGAGGGGAAAGGAGCCAGTGAGGAGGAGCAAGGAGCAGGAGACACAGGTCTCGGCACCTTGGCCATCTTCTGCTGGGAACTCCCTGAGGCCTTGGCACTTATCACAGCCACAAACAGCCTGTGCCTGGCATGACCGAGCTGCTGATCACAGTGTATTAGGGCTAGCACCTCTCCCAGAGGCACCCTGACCAGGACGGAGGCTGCTTTCTGCCAAGGGATGTGGCACCAGCCAGGCTTTGCTCCAAGACTGAGCTAGCCCTGGCACCCAGGCCTGCTGTGGGCTGCCCTCCTCACTGCCTCCACGGCAGTCCCAGGGACAGAGACAGGGATGGGGCTGGGGCACGGGGTGCTGGTCATCACTGGCAGCAGCTCTCACCGGTACTCACGCCGCTCCTCGTTGGCATAAGGAATGAAATTGCCCTTGGGCTGGGTGTAGTTGTGGTACTGCGATGGCGAGAGGATGAGAGGTGGCAAGTCACCTGTGGGGACAAGGACGAAAACCTGCTCGTACCCACAGCACTACCACACACAGGCAGAGTATGCCTGGTCCTTGCAGTGTGTCCACACTGGGGCAGCCAGAAAAGGCCCCCAGTAGCCCCCAGCGAGCAGCGGGGTACGTGGCTCACACACACCTATTTCGGGCACAGAGAGTGCCACAGTCATGGCCACGCAGACGAAGAAGGCAGGCAGGAGGATCTGTGAGAAGAGGGCCTTGGTGTTGCGCTTGGCGCAGTGGAAGCGTTTGACGATCAGCCCATGGAACTGGCGCAGCTTCAGCCATGAGCCCTCCAGCTTGAAGCTCCCCTGCCCCGCCAGGTCACGGTCCTCCACCTCTGCCTCTTGCTCTGGGAGGGGAGAGGGACATCAGCTCCCTGGCACAGCTGCTCCTTGGTTCCCCAGGGAGCTGAGCCACACAACCAGCCTGGCACAGCCACCCCATGGCACAGGGCAGCACCCAAGCCCGACCACCACTGAGCCACAGCAGCAGTGTGGTATGAAGCAAGGCAGCTGGCTGGCAGGTTCCTCTCAGCCCCAGATGGGAAATTTAGACAATAATTTCAAAAAAATATTAAATTGGTGCTTTTTTGCTGGACCACTCAATTTTCACACCAGCTTTCCCAGCTGGTGAGGGGTCAGCACAGCCAGGAACAGGGGAAGGAACATGGCTAGGGGTCCCAGCGAGGCAGTGGAAACCCTGCCATGGCACTGTCCCAGCTCTGCCTCCCACAGCCCAAATCACAGCACTCAGGGCAGTCCTGATCAGGTCGGGGGCAGGTGGCATGTCTCTGAATTAATCACAAGAGCTGCTGCGATAACCCAGAACAGGAGCTGTGGCTAAAGCAGCAGCCTTGAGGTGGCTGTCTTCCCCCTCCATATCCAGCAATCCCAGCATCTGGGCAGGGAAAGCCCCACACCCAGAGCAGGGGCAAAGCCACCGGCTGGAAGGTGACTCCATGCCAAGGGGCCCAGAGGAGAAACCTGACAGGCACCAGTGTGGGGAGAGGGCACGTTAGTGGGGCATCTGCAAGGTGGCAGTGGAGACCTACAGGAGGCACAGCCAACACCGGCTCCACACCTTGGCATGGGACCCCCCCACCCACACCCTACCAGTTTGGGGTGCAAACTGGTGCAAAGTGCCCATTTCCAGCCCTCCCACCCAGGCTGCGGCTCTGTGGGTGTAGCGCTGGTGGAAGCACCAACAGTCCCATCTCCACGAGCTCTCCTCCCAGCAGGCATGGCCCCTGATTCCGGGCACAGCTGTGTACCCCACAGGGCAGGGCTGGCTCTGCCCCACTCAGGTGCACCCTTCGTGTCCCAGCCGAGTGCCTGCCCCAGCCCTGCCACTGGCCGGGCTACGGTGGCACCAACCTTGCAGACTGATGTTATCGGGGTCCTGCCGGTTATCGAACAGGGGTGCGTAATCCCCAAAGAATTCGGAATAAGCCCCACCTTCGTCGCCCCGCACGGAGCCCACCGAGGAGGCCGAGCGCAGGGATGCCTGCGACTGCGCCAGCTTGGAGCAGGTCACCAGGTTGCTGAGCTCCACCTCGGGCTTCTCTGGCATGGCTGGTTTTGGCAGGGGCTCCCCCTTGGGCCCAGGGGTTTTTTTTTGCTGAGCTCCCCCTCGGGCTTCTCTGGCATGGCTGCTTCGGCCAGGGTCTCCCCATTGGCCTCAGGCTTTGGACCCAGCTCAGACACAGGTGGCTGCAGGGCATCCTTCTTGGACTCCTTCATGTCTGGAAGGAAAAATGAGGGCTGCCACTGGCCATGCCACTCTTCACTGCAGCATAGCATGGAGTGGGGATGGATTGTATCATAGAATACCAGACTGGTTTGGGTTGGAAGAGACTTTACAGCTCATCTCGTTCCACCCCCTGCCCTGGGCAGGGACACTTTCCATTTGACCAGGTTGCTCCAAGCCCTATCCAACTTGGCCTTGAACACTTCCAGTGATGGGGCAGCCACAGTTCCTCTGGGAAACCTGTGCCAGTGCCTCACCATCCTCACAGGGAAGAATTTCCTCTTAACATCTCATCTAAATCTCTCCTCTTTTAGTTTGAAACTGTTCACCCTGTCCTATCACTGCCTGCCCAAGAAAAGTCAGTGTATCTCATTTTTCCAAGCTCCCTTCAGGTACTGCTTTTCTGGAGCCTTCTTTTCTCCAAGTTGAAGTCCAAGACCCCCAGCTCTCCCACCCTGGTTCCATGGCAGAGGTGCTCCAGCCATCAGAGAATCCTGCTGGCCTCCTCTGGACCCACTCCAACAGGTCAGTGTCCTTCTTGTGCTGAGAACCCCAGAGCTGGACACTGTGTTCCAGGTGAGAGGAAACCCGGACTGCAGAGGCTGGCTGCCCTTAGTGGGGGATGGGCTCTGCTAGAGACCTCTCCTCCCCTTGGGCAGGAGACTCCTGCAGCCATCAAACCCAGGCAGAGCACACAGCCCCTCGCTAGCCCCAGCCACACCATGTGCCCCAAAAGTGCCCATACCCACATCGCTGTTCTCCAGAGACTGGTCCTCCTCAGACACCTTCAGGAAGACCTCCTCCAGCGTGGTATCCATCAGCCCAAAACTGGTGAGGTCCAGCTCCTCCAAGCTCTGCTCCAAGTGCTGTGGGGGGAAAGTACTGCATGAGGAGGGCAGGAGATGCCCACAGTGTCACAACCCCCCACCTGCCCACCCTGCCAGCCCCTGCAGGTACCTGGAAGAGCCTCTCAAAGCAGCCCTTCTTGACAGCCTCACTGGGCAGAATGTAGGAGAGCTCCGTGTTGGTGTCTGAGATGAGGAGGCAGGAGGCCACGTACTTCTTGATGAACTGGGAGACACGAGGCTCGGAGCAGGGACTGACAGAGGAGTGGGCTGGGGGGCTGTGTGGCTGGCCCAGCTCTGGGGAAGAGGGGCAGCACCCGTTCGTCACTTCGCAGACAGCCTCCCTACTAGGACCCACCATGTTCCCCCTACCCCTGCCAGTGTCATGGGGGCTCCTCCAGCCTCCACCATGGGGTGTTGGAAGCTTCCCAATCACCCTGCCTGGCCTAGGAATGGTGCTCTGCAATGTAGTTCACACAGGACATCTCAGTGAGCAACGCATAGGTTGGACAGAACCAGGACCTGGAGGCAAATGCCACCACACAGGGTCTGATCAAGGACCCAGCAGGGAGAAATCAAGGCTGAGCAATGCCACCTCTACACCCCTTTGCCCTCCACATGGCCTAAGGAGACTCAGAATGGGAGCACTTGGGTGTTGACCTCTTGCTCCTTTCCTGGGCTGAAGGACTGGTCCCATGTACTCTCCTAAACAAAGGGTCCCGCTGCCCCCCAGACCTGTGCCATTCCTGGTGTCTGACTGCTTCTTCACCACCGTCAGCTTGTAGCCATCACCATAGGTGCTCTTGAGGAACAGTGGAGAGCCACAGCACTTGAGCTTGCCATGGGAGATGATAGCGATGCGGTCCCCCAGCAGGTCGGCCTCGTCCATATGGTGTGTGGAGAGCAAGATGGTCCGCCCTGACAGTGGCACAGAGTCTCAGCAGAGAGACCAGGGATACCACAGACAAAGGAGCATGCCAGGCTCTGCCCACCTGTGCTCACCTGGCTTGTACTTGAGGATGAGGTCCCAGATGGCCCTGCGGGCATACGGGTCCACGCCAGCTGTGGGCTCGTCCAAGATCACAGCCCGTGACCCACCCACAAAGGCAATGGCCACTGATAGCTTCCTCTTCATGCCGCCCGAGAGGGTCTGCACCTGGCAGTGCCGTTTGTTGGAGAGTTCCAGGTCCTCAATCATCCTGGGGACAGGGCAGAAGCACCAGGGATGCTGGGGGGGCCATACCGGCACCCAGTGCCTGTGGGGAGTATGTGACGCCTCTTCCCCACATGGAACTTGCAGCCCTCAGCTGTTGGGATTGCCTAGCTGCAGCCAGACTATGAGCACCTTCTGCTCACTTCCACAGCCTGACACCCCAAGGGTGGGAAAACACTTGGTGGAGCTGGCCCAGGGGACATCTCTGCCACCAGATCACTCCCCACGGCACTCCCAGCAGGAAGGAGACTCACTCATGCCAAAGGCACAGATAGAGTCAAAGGAGCTGAAGGGTGCCTACTTATCCATCTCCTTGCGGATCTCCTCCTCCGCCATGCTCTTGAGCTGTGAGTAGAACCAGAGATGCTCCTCCACTGTCAGCCTATCAAAGAGCACGTTGTGCTGGGGACACATGCCCAGGTTCTTCCGGATCTCATCCATCTCCGTCCGGATATCGTGGCCATAGATGGTAGCAGAGCCCGAGGTTGGAGGGAACAAGCCGGTGAGGATGGACCTAGGATGGATGGAGAAAGGCAACAATGTGAAGAAGCTTTTATTTCTCAGTCTGGTTCCAATCTCAACCACCACCACCAGGAGCATTTGCTGGGCCCTGGGCAGAGCAATGTCACTGCTGGGTCATGAGCCTGCTCCCTGTCCTGTGTTTGTGCCAGCCTCACTTCCACACTGCCGCCCTCTGGGCATGGCACCAGCTACCACAGGGCCATGCAGGGACATCCCACAGCCCCTTCCCCACCTCCTGCAGCTGGCCAGAGGGACACAGCCCCTTTCTCACCAGGACAGGCACTCACATGGTGGTGGTCTTGCCTGCACCGTTGTGACCCAGGAAGGACACGACCTGGTTCTCATAGAGGTTGAGACTCAGCTTGTTCAGCGCCAGCTTCTTGTCTGTCTTGTAGACCTTGGTGAGCTTGTCGATGCAGACGACCAAGGGGAGGTGTGTCGGCTCCTCCTCGATGCCCCGTGTCTCCTCTGCTGTGACAGTGGGGTGGTGAGGAGCCAGAGGAGGGCAGGGAAGCCCGGCTTAGAGTGGAGCTTCCCAGGGATGAACCTCCCCACTTCCATCCCACGGTCGCTGTGCTGGCTTGCGGTCCCTTCCCCTCTGCTTCTCGCCAGCTTCCCCGACTCCATGCTATGGCAGCTCTCAGGCAGGCAGCAGTGCCTGGCCCAGGATCCCACCCCGACCGGAACACAGGAGATACACAGGGGTCCATGGCCACAGCAGGACCCTGCAGCAGAGCCAGGGCTATCCCTGTGCCACCCACTGCCACCCCCAGCTGTCCTCACCCAGCCTCCGGTTCTCCATGGCACAGGCTTGATCCTCCTCCATGATGCTGAGGCGGGTGGTGCGTGACCAGGGCCCGGGCCACTCCCAGGCCCCCCAGCCAGTAGGACTTCTGGAAAGGGAAGTACCAGGGCCGCGGCAGGCCGAACATGCCTGCAACCACGGCCCCAGGGTCAGGGCCAACCCCACACCCAGGGCCATGCAGAGGCTCAGGGCCAGGGCAGAGCTTGGCACAGGCACGGACTTGGGGGCTCCCCCAGCTCAGGGTCAGCACTGTGGGGTGGGGGCTGTAAGCACTCTGGCCAGCTAGGCTCAGGGCAGCACTGCTGGGCTGTGCCAGGAAGCAAAGGCCTTTGGGATTTGGGTTGGATTGGGTTGGCTCATGTTTTGGCTTTACTGGAAAGCAAAGGGAGCAGGTGAGATGCCTCCCCAAGGGGGTATAAAGGGGATCAGTGCTCCAGCTGTGGACACCTGGCTTTGCTACGACTGGCCCATGAACTGAGACACACAGCTGAAGATCTCCAATGAACTTGCTGGTGTCACCAGTGAGTGGGTGAGGGCATGTGGGCAGGGGTCCCCAATGAGACATGCAGGGGACCTTGAAGGCACAGTGCTGAACCCCACCATGTCAGGGCTGAGCACTGCTGGGAACTGGCAGCATCCCCAGTAAGGAGGCTCCTGTGAGGTCTGAGGTGCCCTCATGCCCTCCTGCCCGCACATACCCGGGTGCACAGCCTCGATGTACCACGTGAGCACCCCGTACACCACGGCATCCATGACCAGCATCATCATGGACAGCAGGAGGTTGAAGTCATCTCCTTCCACAGGTGACTGGCTGAAGGTGTGCCACTGGATACCCACACCAGCCACCTCATACAGTGCAAAATACTTGGAGCCCAGCCCAAAGGCTGTGGTGGACATGAGGGACTGTGGAGAGATGGAGAGAAGGGAATGGCAGGTCCATTGGCAGGAACCACAGACCAGCTACAAAGGAACAGGTTGGAGTGAATTCCTACCCAGTGCTGCCCCACCCAGCCCCAGCTCCTGGCCCTGAGAGACACCAAACCTTCTGGAAATACCTCCAAAGCCCCAAAGCGAGCTGTTTCATACAGGCAGTGGCTTGCCCAGGGCTTGGTGACCTTGTACTACACAGCTGCCTGGAGCAAACAGGGCCAAGTGCCTCCCCAGTAGTCACAGCCAACTCACCGCGATGCACTTCTCAAAGGCTGTGATCTTGTCATGTGCCACCTCCTCCCGGATGGCCACGTACATGTAGGGCACATAGCTGAGGAAGTAAATGATGCCACCACAGGCAGAGGCGAGCTTGGCCTTGGAGTAGAGCACCGACACCAGGAAGCTGTAGGGAGGACAGTGTCACCTTGATCCCACCCCACCAGGGCACTTTAGATCCCTCCCTACCAAGGTTTTCCCCACAACATCTGTTTTTGGTCATGTTAAGGTGATAAATTTGGTCCCCAAATCAGTGGGGGTGACCCGCACCCCTCCACTGGCCCTTGCCCACACAGCTCCCAGCACTCTTGCCCCGTGGCACAAGGACCCGTGGTGCTGCCTGTGCCTTCTTACTGCCTGGCACAGACTGGGCAGCTCACCAGAACATGATGGTGGCCACAGCGTAGATGGCGAGGAAGAGCCATATGATGAGGACATCACTGTGCATCAGGACCTTGCCATACTTGAGGATGGCAGTGAGTGCTGTGACTGAGATGGAGAGCTGGACGAAGCCGGTGATGAACCAAGCCACCCAGTGCACCGCATTGTTCAAGCCCATCATCTTCATCACCTGTGAGTCCAAAACTGCTCAGCAGGGCTGTCCCCAACTATGTGTGCCACTGCTGTCACTCTCACTGGGCTGAAAGAGCAGGGGGAAGCACGAGGGGTCCCTGGGAGCTGATGGGAGGAGGTAGGAGAGAGCACACTGTGCCAAGGAGCTCAGCTCCCTCCGGTGCTGGGCAGGGCTCATGCTGGGGACTCTCAGAAGGACTGGCTCAGTCCAGAGATGTGGCATCTGC
>NW_008690359.1:0-230 GCF_000695815.1 Acanthisitta chloris | reverse complement strand
CGTGCTGCTTGGGAATCACCCCATGTCTCCAGGGTCACCCTGCATCCCCATGAATCACCCCGTGTCACTCAGAGCTCATCCCACACCCCCAGGGGGTTACTCCCATGTCCCCAGGAATTACCCCATTCCCCTAGAAGCTCACCCCACATCCCCAGGGCTCATCCCACACTCCCAGGGGGTTATTCCCATGTCCCCAGGACTCACCCCATTCCCCCATGAGCACCCCTTGA
>NW_008690358.1:1781-2077 GCF_000695815.1 Acanthisitta chloris | reverse complement strand
AGAGGGAAGGGAGGGGAGAGGGAGAGAGGGAGGGGAGAGGGAGAGAGGGAAGAGGAGGGATGGAAGAAAGAGGAGGAAGGGAGGCAAATGACAGGAGGGAGGGAAAAGAGAGGAGGGAGTCTAGTTGGGAAAGGAGACAGCAAACAACTCGTCCACCCTGAGAAAATCATGGAGCAACCCAAATTCCCAGGCAAACCATCCCTGCTGAGCACCCCAAAGTGGAGAAGAGCCCGTGGGGAGACTCTGGATTTTGCTGGGAGCAAGAGAACTGTTTCCAAGGAGAGCTGAGCGTGCAA
>NW_008690358.1:1142-1768 GCF_000695815.1 Acanthisitta chloris | reverse complement strand
TGCGGGTCGCTGTGCTGCTTGGCAGCTCTCACCTTCCTCTTCCTCCTCCTCCCCCTGTCCCTCCCCTCCCCGCGGAGCCACACAAACACCTCCTCCTCGGCACGGCCCTGGACTTTGGCACGGGGCAGAGATCTTCCCTCTCACCTGGGTGTCCCCTCCGCCCTCGCTGCCAGGGCTGCTGCCACTGTCGCCTTCGCCCTTCTCGGGCTTCACTGCCGACATCTCCTCGGGGCTCTCCTGGTCTGTGTGGGCAGCAAACAACAGCCCCAGTTAGGCACATGGTGGGAGAACTGGGGGAGGCACAGAGGGTGGAAGGGGCACACACATGGTAGGGCTAAGGGGCACATGGAGATGGCAAAAGGAGGTGGCAGAACAGGGAGGGAGGAGGACTCAGATCTGCTCCAGGCTCCTCCTGCCTGGACACTCCCTGGGTTGGGAGATCACCTCGGGATTTGGGGCCTTGGTGATCCCTGAGGGGGTCCCTGAGCCCCCCAAAGATTCTAACCCCACTGCTCAGGACTCTCCTCATCCTCCCAGAGCTTCTTCTCCCACCACTCAGGAGTCTCCTCATCCTCCCAAAGATTCCTCTCCCACTGCTCAGGAGTTTCCTCATCCTCCAAAAAAAC
>NW_008690358.1:0-388 GCF_000695815.1 Acanthisitta chloris | reverse complement strand
CCCCACTCAGGAGTCTCCTCATCCTCCAAAAAAACTTCCCTCCCCCAAACCTTCCTCTCCCACTGCTCAGGACCCTCCTCATCCCCCACAATTGGGGTGAAGAGCAGGAGGAGCCCCCTGGGACCTGCACCTACATCTTCCCCGGGTAAAACCCTCCTCGGGGGGATCTCCCACCCCCCAAGTGTCTCTCTCTCTCCTCCGAGGGTTCTTTCCCCTTCTCCCACGACCCTCATCCCCTCCTCGAGGGGTTTCTACAACTTCACCCCAGAGTCCATTGCCCCTTCCTTAGCCTCCTCCCCCAGGGGATCTTCTCCCCCCTCCCCAGTCCCCTATCCTCCTTCTCCAGGGGATCTCCCCTCCCCTGTCCCCTCTCCCCCTCCTCCGAGGG
>NW_008690357.1:0-938 GCF_000695815.1 Acanthisitta chloris | reverse complement strand
CCCCAGGACCCCCCTGAGCCCCCCGCCAAGGTCACCTGTGGTACGTCCACTCACACCCACTATGGCACTGGGAGCACTGGGGGAGACCAGTATGGCACTGGGAGCACTGAGGGACACCAGTATGGCACTGGGAGCACTGGGAGGGTCAAACCAGTATGGCACTGGGAGCACTGAGGGAGACCAGTATGGCACTGGGAGTGCTGGGAGGGTCAAACCAGTATGGGACTGGGAGCACTGGGGGAGACCAGTATGGCACTGGGAGCACTGGGGGGGCCGAACCAGTATGGCACTGGGAGTGCTGGGAGAGCCAAACCAGTATGGGACCGGGAGCACTGGGAGAGCCAAACCAGAATGGGACTGGGAGCACTGGAAAGGCTGAACCAGTATGGGATTCAGAGCATTAGAAAGGCGAAACCAGTATGGGACTGGGAGCATTGGAAAGGCAAAACCAGTATAGGATTGGGAGCACTGGAAAGGCAAAACCAGTATGGGATTGAGAGCACTGGGAAGGTTAAACCAGTATGAGACTGCTCTGTACAGGGAAGTTTGAGGTTACTGGGTAAACTGGGATTTCCAGTGTGCAGGAAGTGGGGATACTGGGAGAACTGGGCAGACTGGTCCTGTAGAGTCCCCATTGCGCCAACTGGGTCACTCATCCCAGTGCAGGAACTGGGAATACTGGGAGAACTGGACCTGTTGGCATTGTGAGGTGTTGTAACGTTTACTGGGCAGGGCTGGGCCCTCATCCCAGTTTGGGAACTGGGGATACTGGGAGCACTGGGGCTGCTGGTGCTGTGGAGTCAGTCAAAGGGTTGTTGGGGGAACTGGGGCTTGTCCCAGTTTGGGGACTGGTGATACTGGGAGCACTGGGCCCATTGTTCTATAGAGACATTAGAGAAATTATTGGTGGCTCTGTGCTTCTCCTCCCAGTGCCCATA
>NW_008690356.1:844-1344 GCF_000695815.1 Acanthisitta chloris | reverse complement strand
AGTAAAATTGATTCAGGTAAGATGCGCATAATAAAATAAAATTATTCTTTGTACATAATAATATGTCTGTAGTATTATAACCTTGGGTATGAGTTATGAAATCAGTGTATAGGCCAATTAGCTACATAGGGTTTTTTTTAACTAAGACACTATAAACACTGGTTTTAAATGTCCTAATTAGTAACTTGCTCATTAATTAACTTTCTGATTAATTGTGTAGCAATCTAATTTGCAGATGAGGCACTTAAACAGTGATACCTTGTAACTCTTTCGTCTTTAAAATTCGTAATTAAAACACGGTTGTGCAACCGGTCGGCCCGCAAGGTTTGGAGGCAGATGCCCTGCCAAGCGGGGAGGAGACTCGGACGACCCCCTGCAAAGTTTGATCCCCTTGGGTGATGCTGTAGCACTGTTCTCGCACCCTGGGGGAGGAGGGACAGCCTCACAAACGCGTTGCGGCCCCGGCCCGTTCTCGGCTCCGGATCTCATTCCCCGCGTCG
>NW_008690356.1:228-800 GCF_000695815.1 Acanthisitta chloris | reverse complement strand
TTTCTTCCCTCCCCCACCCCCATGCCCACTGGTATCTGATCGGCGAGGGGTGATTTAATGTGCCGGACCACGGGATAATGGCAGAAGTACATTTAAATCACTGCCTGGCCGCTATTGTAATACCCCGTGGCGGTGCCATTAGCATCAGAAAGCCAGGCACTGTCATGAATCGCTGTTTTTCACCAGAGCCATTGTGGCCCGGGTTTGTCTCTGGTCCCAACCTGCAAAAGCCTTTAGCCCTTATGGCAGATCATTCTCTAAGTGAATAGAGATGAAGGCAGGGATATTAAGTGACTCTATAAAACATCCCGGACACAATTGTGTGATTGATGGAGGACAAAGTGGGAACAGCAGGACACGGGATCCTGGGAGAAGCAGCCCTGTCAGTGCGAGAAACCCATCTCTGGAAACAGCTTCTCCTGGTGGAGTTTGCAGTCTATTTGTATGAGTAATCAGCTGATACCCCTCTCTGTCAGCCGTGTTTACTCACTGATTTTCTCAACAAGACAACCATTGACACTGGATGGATGGGGCTAATCTGGCGCAGAACTGGCGGCTTTGCAGAGGCTACA
>NW_008690356.1:0-208 GCF_000695815.1 Acanthisitta chloris | reverse complement strand
CCGTGCCAGCTTCACCTCGCCTAATCTAGCGGCTAATATTTATTAGAGCCAATTTAGACCGCGCTCCCGCAAAGAGCAAGGAAAGGCCCGGGTGCAATTAATAACACAAGCAACAACAATCGCCAGGCACATCCGCAAATGAAGGACGCAAAGAAACGCAGGAGAGGGGGCGGCCACGGGCACTCCGCCCCAAAAAGGGGGTCGTGGC
>NW_008690355.1:0-30364 GCF_000695815.1 Acanthisitta chloris | reverse complement strand
ACGGAGGAAGTGTGTGAGTTTACCACCCTGTCCCTCCCACGGGTGCTCCAGGAGTGTTGGAGTGGAGGGGCGCAAGGTCTCGGACACTTCTGCAGCGGCAGCATGGAAGGAATGGGGCAAGGCCTGTGAATGGTTTGGTTTAGCAGCATTCAAAGGGTGAATGCTGTCCTGGAGATACCCGTTTTGTTTTGTATTGCTAAAGGTGCGCTGTCGGTGCCTGAACTGGGCTTGCTTCACAGCCTCGTGTTTTGGGGCTGTTGGCCCAGAACAAGAAGCCACAGGCACGTCCAAGGGGGAGAAAAGCAAATCTGAGACCTCCACCAATGGCAAGAAGATATTGGCCCATCTGCTGCATGCCCCTCTCTCTTCCTTGATGTGCTCTTTTTTTATTCTGCTGTTGAGCATCCTCTGTAGAGGAGGGGAAAGACCTGAATCTTTGTCAAGGTAGTGACTACACACGTAATGCTGTGGAATATAGAGTAAACCAAGGGGTAAAAACATGCATGTCCTCTTTCCCATTTCTCAGATCTACCCATTTCTGTATTTGCCAGGGGATTTTCAGGCTGAAATGTGTCTTGCTCCTTCAGAATGCTGATGTACTCAGTAGCAGGCGCATGAGGAGTGCAGCCAGCCTGTGCCCTGTGGGAGCATACATAACACTGGTGCCAGCTCTCATGATAGTCCTGCAAGTCCCATAATAGCTGGCATTTTTAGGAAGCTGTGCTGACTTTCATATAAAATATAGCTCCTGGTCATGAAGAAGATGTTACAAGCATGATCCCAGAGTACCCAAAAGGCTCAGCAACAAAACAATAAATGCAAACAGGCATAGATTAAAAAAAGGATCAAGATCTTGAGGCCTCCTTTTGAGTTTCAAAGATGGAAAGTTAGACTTTGGCAGCAATGTACTTCTTTTACTAGGTGTGGCCTGATTCTGTCACTCAACTCCCCAAAAGACAGTGACACTGCCTGTGAGTCAAACTGGTGTTTAACACAGTGGGGGTGTCAGAACCCTTGCAAAGCCCTTCACAAACACTGGCCCCATGCTGACCATGTTATTCCTGGGAACACATCTTCAGGGCTTTTGAAACCTTGAAAAGCAGAAATGAGAGCAATGGAAAACTAGAAATATTTTCTCTTGCACTGGTTTCCATACACACAGACTCCTGAATAGCAAAGGCGATAGCCAAACCAGACCCACAGAAATAGCCCCCACTGAGCTGCCTACACAACAGCGATCAGTTTTAGAGCTGAGCCTTCAACAAGCCACCAACACTGGTGGTTTTAGCCCACCTCATAGCTAATACAATGCAAATGTGATGTTTTGAAGACTTCACGGTCCCATGAGGTCCAGCTGTGTCTGCCCAGAGTCATTAATTACCAGAGGTGACAATACCCAAGTATTGCAGTCAGGTGTTGAATCATATGCTGAAAACAAGTAGGAGTAGCCAAAAAATAGCTGTGTTAACTCTCTGTCTACCTTAGCATTTATTTCCATGCATGTAAATATTAGTGTCTGTTCCCAGTGGGGTGTGCAGTGGCAGTTGCTTCTCAAATGCTGTGGAATATGTGACTGTGCAGGTTAAAACACATATATCCATTCCCATTTTCCCTGCTCGCATCTGAGGGTGGGGATGAGGAAGACACTGCTTCCTGGCCTTAGTGATTAGACCATCATCCTACCAGCAAACCCCAGGTGCCCTTTGTATTCCTCCAGCTGCCAGGTCTCAGATTTCCCCCAGACAGTGCCTATGATGGTGTTGTGCATAATCAGCTCCACGAGCTTTGCTTAGAGTATGAGGACAGTGTAACAGTAGTCAAACTTCATATCACAACAAATAAATAGGGCAGGAGCCAGGTCCTCCAGTGCCTTGTGTGGGAGGAACTTATCCCACAGGGCATCTTCTGCTGCTAATATGAAGGCTCAGGTACTGTTCTGGAAACAGAGCTATGACTGTAGGGTGACAACCTTTTTTAGTGTCCCAGGCATGATGGACTATAAACATGCTAATCTCCCTGGTTTTGCCTCTCCTTTCTCCTCTCCTCTCCTCTCCTCTCCTCTCCCACCAGCACCAGCTGCCTCCTCGGAGACAGTAGGAACACATCTGGTGAGATTTCTGCCCAGGGCAAGCAGCAGGCTGTTTGTTCACAGTGGCAGCTGGAGGTAGCAGGAGTGGAAAAAAACCCATCCTCTGTGCACATGTCCTCCTGGTCAGCTCTGCTACTGCATCTCCTGCAGCCCCCTGTGTCCTCACATCACACTGTGATCACTAGAAGTCACCATACCCATTCAGGATTTCATTTTATTTGAGTGCTTTACTCCATGTGGGGCAGCTTCCCTAGCTGATGCCCTCAGCAAGGCGAACCCCGTCTGTCAGATGTGGTTCATCTCTCCATGAGGAAGAACCATGGGCACAGCTGGAGCTCAGGTTTGAGAAGAGGCTGTTGGTGTTTGATATCTGCCTGACACCAAAGGGATTCATTAAGGCAGGAGCCAGAAAGGTTTGTCCTTGGCATTGGTGGCATCTTCTTTCAGGGGTGGCTTCTACCCTTTCAATGAGGAACACAGAAAGTTGCTGTAACTGTGCAGGACTCAGTAAATTGAGGATGCTGAGGAGCAGGGACTGGCTACAAAGCCCTGTCTCTAGGCCCTCCTCTGACTGGCTCCCTGCAGCTCTTGCTGGAAAACACTTTGTACAAGCAGCTGGGAGCTCCTGGAGTCCTGGGGGAAGTGGAAAAACAAAATACATCCTGGAAGAAGGAAAAAGCCCACTGAACAGCCAGTGCTGAAGGCTGAGGGAGAAGGATGCACTCTGTGCTACTGCCTACCAAAGCTTTCTGCTATCCCTGGGTCCCAGCAGGAACTGTGCAGCTGCTGACAGCTATTAATAAATAGATGGGGGGAACGTGGGCTTTTTTTCCTACTGCTTCCTGGGATGAATGGTAATTACCCTTAATGAGGCTGGATTTGATTATACCTCCTACCTTCCAGCCCCCTTGCCTGTGCTGGCAGGGAGAGACCAGCCTATCTGCTGCCTGCACTGGCTCTGTGGGGAGCAGGGCTTGGCAACAGGAGTAGAGGCTCATCTCCCCGGGACATCCCGCAGGCCTTGCCCATGGATGCTGGGCACAGGGGAGGAGGCAGAGCCTACCAGCTGGCAGGCTGCAGCAGCTTGCCTCAGCCTGGCATTTCCAGTGGCACACAGGAGCCCTGTGAGGGTCAGATAAATGGTCCCACCAAAGCCTGAGGGTGTGGGTGGGTTGGATGCTCTGTCCTTGAGATTAATAAAAGAAACAAGACAGGGGAAGAAATAGGGAATCTGACCTGCTATTATGGTTGGCATCCCCACCATCATGCATCACACCGAGGTGTGAAAAGGGGCATTCTTCCTCCACTGCTGGTGCAAACCAGCCCCAGAATATGCCTGGACTTGGCCCCCATGTCCCACAGGGCACAGCCCAGCTTCCATGATCCGACCTGCCCGAGGGGGATGTTTTCGACCTTCTCAGCCACTGCATCTCTGGCCTGAACTCTAAAGCAGGAAGGCTTCCTTCATTCAGTTTACTTCAAAAATACTGCAAAGAAACAGTGTAGGAGGTTTTCTTTGTCCACTGAGGCTGTGCCTCCCAGGAATCACATCCCAAGTAGATGGAGGCAAATGTGAATGTCTCTTAAAATCTTTCTTGTACATCATGGATTCTGGCTCTGGGGGCAGGACACCCTCTGCACTGGTATTTGCCCATGATGCTTGGTAAGGCTGCACTACACTAATCCCACCTCTGTGCTGTACTGCCCACCTGAACAGCCATGGTGTCTCAATGAATCCTTACTGCTCTGCCAAAACTTGGATTTTTCCTTGCTTGGTTCAGCTTACCAGCAAGTAACACTGTCTGCCATGGGAAACCCTTGACTTCACTGACCCTTGCTGCTTGCAGCAGGGTGAGAGGGAAAGGTCTGCCCCACCCTGCCAAGCTAAAGCTCCTCAGGCAAGACAGTTTATTTGCCTGTTCCTAGTTTCTAATTTTCTTTTTCCAGCTCATATGTTTTCTTGACTGAATCAAGAAAACCTTCCTGCAGGCAGGATCTGTGCCCATGGACTTACTGGCTCCCTTTTGAAAACCCCTGTCTCCTTGCTGCTGGAACTCTCTCTCCCTCTCTCTGAGATCCCTCCAACGTCAGACCCAGAAGATTCAGGTCCCTCTGCTGACTCCCACTCAGCCCCTTGTGTTGCATCCAAGTGCCAGATGGCACTCTAGGCTCGCGAAGAAGCTGTGCCAGGCTCCCCTCCCCTTCTCTCCACCCTTCAATCTACAGCAAAGAGATCAAGAACCAGCACTGCCAAATTTCAGGGTGCTGTGTTTGCGCCAGCTTCCCTGGTCTTCAGCCCCAGTCACAGTGAGATTGACATGGAAGGTACTGGCAGAACCCCAGACCAAGGGGTGCCAGGGAAGAGAGGACCTTCTCTGAAGCTCTCGCCTGTGCCCAGCTCTGTTATAATTAACAAACAATGCTTAGGACACAGCCACTGCTTCCTGCATGCTCCCCCAGCCCTGCTTCCTCCTTTGCTGAAAAATGTCTTGTTGGGCCAGTGTTGCTCACCACCACTGGGTAACTGCCTGCAAAGGTAGTTACAGACCTGAAGATCTGAAGGTTTAGCAAGCTTCTCTTGGGCAGGACAAATCCCCTGGCCCCCTATATTGAAACGAGGAGGTGGAGGGGAAAAGCAGAGCAACTGTCCTGCCAGAAAGTGGGTCATGAAGACTGTGGGCAGCAGAAATATCCTATTTGTGAGCCCTGCTGGCAGCATGGGACTGTATTTAGACAGCAAAAGGAACCCGTGGAGGATGTGCTCAGATATTCCCAGCTTTTCTGTTTCAGATGGCTGTGTTAGCACAATGCCTGCTGCTTTTGGCTCAGAACTGGCGGGCCCCTTGAGCAATCCCTCCTTTCCTGTAAGGACTCTGGCACGTTCTGCTGGCTTTTCTTGATACTCAGGGGTGGGCATCTCCATTAGCACTGCCTGAGCTCTAGGGTTTCTGCTGTCACTACTGTGCCACAGCAATCCCCACAGATCCTGTCCCTGAAGCATATGTCCCCTCACTGCCAGGCTGCTGTCACTCAACTCCTTGGAGGAGGATGAGGAAGACATCTCCCTTAGTCGAATCCAGAGGAGACATTCACAGAAACAGGGCTGGCTGCAGCAAGTCAGATCATGAAGGAGGTAATTAATATAGAAACACTGGCCACTGAGCTTCCTCCTCTGCACCTCAGGTCCTGGTAGGTGGGGTGCTGTTGTTTCCTCACCAAGATACCAGTTGTGGCTGGCTCCCCTTGGCCATGCTGGTCATGTTCTGCCCTGCCCTGTACACCTGGCTGCCAGCTCCAGGGCTCTGTGATGTGGATGGCATCAACTCACTCGAAAAACCTGGCAGCGTGTGCATGAGCCAAGCTGGAGTTCCATGTGGGAGAGGAGAGCTGGCTGCATTTTTGCTTGGAGGAGGGAAAGCATCTAGTTAGTGACTTCTATTCATGTCTGGTCTTGTTGCAGACTTCACGACATTCAGAGCAGGTGTGAAGCTTTTCCCTTCCCAGACTGGGGATGAGAGTTAGTGGGAGGCTGTTTTCCAGCACTCTCATGGAGATATTCCATTGGTTTTCCCTGGTCTCTTTTTTCCATGGGGTGGTATGTGCTTTGCGTGTTAGCTTGTGACTATGTGTCATTCCCTTCCCCGCCCCAATTTCCACCTCTCCCTGTTGTGCTGTATTTTGATAAACCCAAGTGCTTGCAGCACAGTAAGAGATTAGGTCCTACAGCACAGGCAATGCACACAGATATTGAAAAGCCCAAGGTAAGCAGTGCAGCATCCTTCCCTCGTGTGGCCATCAGAAAGCAACTCAGAGGTCCATGGTCCTTGTTATATTTGAAATGAGGACATCATCCTTGCTTGCCTTATTTACCTTCAAGGCCAGCTTGGCTATGATATCCCTTGCAGAAGGACACTCAGTACCCCTTGTGGGAGGACACCAGTTCCACTGAAGGCTGGGGATGCTCCTTGGAGCCTAACCCACAGACGAAGCAGATGAGCTGGTGAGGGGGTTGAGCTCTTCCAGCACCCCTGGGTCAGTTGGGAGGTGGGGGTGCCTGGGGAAGGAGGCACCTTTTCCATCTCTCAGGCCCATGGTGTCCCCCAACAGCAGCTCTGTATATCTTGCATCAGCAGTTGCAGGATCTGATGTAAGGCAACTTGTGGGGGCAGAAGAGGGGCCCTCCCACCCCATCACAACGAGGACAGTGTTAGGGCGGTTGCTGTGGTGGGAGTCAGACACTGATGGAATAGGACAGCCTGGGAGCTTGTGCGCCAAGGGCTGCTGAGTTGACACTGTCCTTTGGTGCCCCCTTCCCAACCCGGCGGAGCCCAGCACTGGCAGAGCTGGGGAGCTGCCAGCTGCCATCACTGTCCCTCCAGAGCCATGCTCTGTGACAGATCGGCTTCCCACTGCTGCTGCTCCCGGCTCCTGGGCACTCCCTGGCCTCACAGCAGGCTGTGGGGCCACGGCAGAGCCACGGTCACTGTGTGTTCCCTTTCAGGGCTCAGCTGGTGTAGCAGAGGAGCCCAAAGCATCATTCTGTGTGCTGGAGGAATCTGGGTGAGTGCTGCCAAATGCCTCTGGCTGCAGCTATTTGCCACTGCTTGCCCAAATGCCTCTGCTGTGTCCGGCAGCATCACAGGCCAGCTCAGGGAGAACCACTGGTCTTCCCTCTTGTGCCCTATTGCCACATCGGATTGCACTGGCAAGGGGAGCTGAGCTCAGCCCTGGCATGCTGCAGGCCCTGCTTGCAGCTGCTGAGCCAGGCTGTCTGGAAACCCCACACTTGAAGGTTTCTTCAAGGGTCAGAGCTTGTCCGTTGCCTGCAGGGTGCTTTCAAACCTGCAAGGGGCGACCTGGAGTGTTCCCAAGGATTTCTGTAGTGCCAGCAATGTGCCAAGCCCAGCTGCTGCCTCCGTGCCTGGCTTATCCGTGGGTTATGCCCTGCGGTGCTTCCTCCAGACCAGTGTTTCCATCCCTGATTTCCAAGCCCAGCTGTACCCCTCCAGCCTCCAGCTCCTCCTGCTAGGGCCAACTCATCCTGCTCAGCTGTGCTTTTTGGCTGCACTGCTCGGTGGTTCTGTCCTTGTTCCATCTTCCTGCCTGGGTGCTCAGGGCTGGGTGCCCAGGGTGATGCTGCTCCCTCAGGGCTGGGGACATCACTTGTTGTGTTCTCCACAGAGAAATACCAGTGTGAGGCATCCCCAGCCTTCAGATGTGAACAGGGGGTCTCCTCTCCTGGAGTCTGCCTCTGACAGGGAGTGGTGGTGCCCATAGCAGGGACACCTCAGACATCCCAGCTCATGCTGCTGCTGCTGTGGTGCCATGAGAACCAGCAACTCTTGAGTCACTCTCAGGGCAAACAGCTCCAGCAGGGAGTTCTTCTGGCTCTCCGGACCTCCAGTCCATTCCAGGTGGGTGATTCCTGTGTTTCCAACAGGGCAAGGGAAGAAAACTAAAAGCCCAAGTGAGCAAAGCAGCCAGGCTGAGCCAGGAAATGTCAGAAATGCCTCTGTCAACACTGTAGCCAAGGCAAGCAGACAGGCAGGCAGGTTCTTAATTATTGATAGTGCTTATAAATAAATGCTGGGGCAGGGAGGAGAAGGTTACAGTGGAGCAGAGGAGCCGCTTCTGGATGAGGGAGGGAACCTGAGAACTCGCTTGTTTTAAAGGTCATTTAGTTTTGTCTCTTTTCCCCTTTTTCTGTAAAACTCGGTGATATTTGAGTTGGTGGATTATCTTCCTTGTGCGTCTTCTTCTTGCACCTGTCTAACCTGGCCAGCCAGGAGGAGAAGGAGGAGGAGGAAGGAAAGACACCCACAAGTGAGGGCAGTGAGAGAAGGGAGGGGGAGGGAGGGAACGCTGTCTGGAATGTGGGACAAACAGGCAAACGAGGAGACAACAAAATTAGTAGAGCAGCAAATCCCAACCCGAGTGTAAATAATTCTTCACCATGTGAAAAGAAGGTCTACGTAGGCTTAGATTTATCTTCCTGTTCCTGGAGCTCAGGTCCAGGCAAACTCTAATGCAAAGCAAGAGGGAAGTGCGTGACATGAGGCTAGGCAAGAGCTAGAAGGAGATGCAGAGATCTTGGCTGGGGACTGGAATAGTAACCCAATGTCTGTGTAGCCTCAGGAACTTTTGCAGCAGGCTGAGGGTGGAGTGTCCCAGAAAGGCCAGACTATGTGATGGCACTAACTCAGGAATAGGGATCCCACAGCCAGCTGAAAACACAGGAAGGGTTTTAGATTGGATTGCAGCAGTACTTTGAGGCCGCCAGCCCCCATGGGAGTATTAAGTGATTGTGGATAATAGGAGTTCACAACTTGGCCTGAAGCCCTCCAGCTTGCAAAAGTGACACCCAGGCACTGGGTGCAATATGGACTCAGGCAAGATGGAACTCCTTCCAGTCTATGCCACAGTGGACAGAGTCACCTTCCATCTCTCCAGTCTCATGGGAGCCATTACATGTGGCGGGCAGCTGCACCCCAGTGCCTGGGGCTGGTAATGAGTGTAGCTTTGTTCATCTTCCTGCTGGAGGCCTGCCATGGTTGCACAACTGCAGGGTGAGCAGCTGCAGTGTGCAGTGGAAGCAGCAGTGCACGGCTCTCTGGATGGTGGGTCTGGATACAGACCAGGTAACACCACAACAGCCTCACTGCATACCCTCTGTGCTGATATCCTGGGACCACACAGCCATCCTCCAGTAGACTAATACCCAGAATTATGTCAATCGATCAGAATTCATCCCTTGATGGAAATAGGCTGCCCCCTATCAGAAACGTCATCTCCTGACAGAGGCTGGGATGGTGGTCGGGAGGATGTATGGGGAAGCAGGACCCTTATCCCAGCCCTGTGGGTTTTCCTGGTGCTTTCTGGAGGAGAGAGGAGCTTGGGTTGCAGCTGAGCAAATCACGCCTCTTGGCAAGTGGCACAGAAATGCCAGCTGCAATCCAAGCTGAGGAGCTGACTGCAAGGCGCCAGGGAACCGTCTGGCCGTGAAGGGCATGCAGCAAAGGTGAGCTGCTGGGATTCCCCAGCATCTCCTGCATCCCTGGGCTCTTGGCATGCCACTGTGGACAGCGTTCTGCTGCAGTGGAAACATCTCTTTCCCAGCAATGCTCTGCAGAAGCTGGTGGCCCAAGGCTGGAAGGGTGATTCGGCCATGGGGCTATTCTTGCCCTGCCCACATGCCCTAACGTGCTGTGTCCTTCGGCTGAATGCCTCTAGCACAGAGCCTTCCTTTCCCAGGCATCTGGGATGCAGAAGGTGAGCAGCAGAACCAGCTCGAGGTGGCCCTGAGTTGCTCCCAAGGGATGGGAAGTCCCACCTTGTCACCAGTGCTCTGGGTCTGTGGTTCACCACTGCAGCCCTGTGTGTGCTGTGCAGCAGCTGCTTACATGTGAGGACAGCTCAGGAGCAGGGAGCCCATGTTGCAGGGCAGTGTGATGGTGAGAGCCTACAAGGGTAACCCAGAAACCCACAGATACGTGGATGTATGGGTTTCTGGATTACACGAGTACAGGTGTGATGTGACTAGCTGAGTGCACACCACCACTGTTCACGTAGAATCAGAATCGTAGAACAGTTTGGGTTGGAAAGGACCTTTAAAGGTCACCTCTGGTCCCCTGCCCCTCTCCCTTCCTGCAGGGCTCAGCCTGGACACGCTGCACCATGTTCAGCATCTCTGGGCGATTCTCAGCTCCAACTGTGAGGGACTAAGACCCACAGCTTTGGAGCATGTGGCTCAGCATGCATTTGGCATCCTCTGCATGGCTCAGTTCTGCTTTTACCACTACAATCCCAGTACCTTCTGGAAGCGAGTCCCAGAGAACCCAAGGTGCAGCACCTCAAGTCCCAGGGCTCAGGGTGCCAAAGGTGCCAATGGAGAGCTGGGCTCCTTGAAGGCACTGCATGCCAGACTCTCATGCTGCAGCCCAGGCTGGAGCAAAGAGAGTGAGAGGAGAGAAGCAAGTACTTTCTGCTCCCCTTTTGCCAATGTCAGCTAGTTGCTTGGGGTTGAGGCTGGCAAGCCCTTGCACTGCAGGTGCCCTTAAGGGACCCCAGGGTCCATCTGGCCTTACAGACATGTTGCCAACCTGACAGCACCTGCTCACAGCAAAAACCCTATCATTTTTTAATTAGTTTCTCACTTCCTGCTGTCCCTTCTGCGTGCATGTGTTTCGAGTTGCATGTGTGCCCAGGATACTGCTCACACCTTCAATCCTTGGTGGCTGTAAGGGAATGCAGGCTGTCCTTTTGGCCAGACAACCGTATTTCACACTTGTGTTTCATACCCCAAAGCCCCTCCCAGCTGACCTGCTGCTGAAATGCAGGGCATGCAAGGCAGAAATGTGGCAGCTACTGCAGCATGGGATGTGATTGTGTTGTCCTTCTGCAGCAGGGAAAGGGGAGGAGAGGGTGCAAGTATGTGTACTAGGGGTTCACCAGGAGAATCACAGAAAATGTTCTCTCCTAGGATCAGCAATGGCCTGGCATGGCTGCAGCACAAAACCCAGCATTTCTACTGCAGCAACCCACTTCACCAGGACACCACAGAACCAGTCTTTGGTAGGGTAAGACCCTTTTTCTCCTTCAATTACAGAGCAGTTTTAGTGCTACTGAGCTTACGCAGGCTCAGAAAGGGGAAGGGAAATACTGAATTTCACGTCCATAAAAGCCAAGAGCAGCAAAGGAGGAGAAAGGAAATGGGATCCAAGCTGGAAGGGCTCCCCAAGACTGCCCTGGCTGAGGCAGAGGAACCAGTGCCATTCCAGCAGGCTGGAGCCCTGCTTGCCGACTAGGTGATTTTTAAGGCTTATAGGAAGGTGGTGCAGCCCTGGGTACAGGGGGTGCTGGGGCTGCTGCAAATACCCTAAGAACAGGGAGACACTTTTCCTGTGGGACACAGGAGGGGACAAATAGAGCTGGGGTGCCAAAGCATCAGGCCTTTGCTGCTCACTCATTGCCTACCAGCTCCTGCAGCAGAGATGAACCTGCTTCCAATGGCCCCAAGAGCCACTACTGCATGGTGCCTCTGTAGCAGCAGCCTTTGGCCCTCCAGGGGAATGATGACAGGGGCTCAACTTCCCCATCAGTAAAGGCATTACCTTGAAGGTCAACACACAGACCTCTGCCCCTTAAGGGGCTGGGTAAAAGTCTATGAGGGGTCAGTAGTTTTTAAGCTAACAAATAAGCCAAAGTGGGTTGATACTACAAGGCTGCTGCTGGCAGGCTCAGGCTCTGCTTTTGAAGCATTGTGCATGAGAGCAGCTTAGCCCAGCATTCCTTTCCTCCTCCTCACACCTACTCTCCAATACCGAAAGGAGACATCATCTCCTCTAGCAGCTATTAATACAGTAACACAAAAGCAGTCTGGGAAAGTGCTTTCCCAGTAAGACAGAGCAGCCCTTCCCCTCCCCACAGCTGGCACTGCTGTGGCCCAAGAGAAACAGGAGCTGTGCAACAGCAGGCACTGATACTGCTTTCAACTGATGTCACAAACCATCCCCTAGGACTACAAACACCCTCTCCAGCCTTGTAACAAGGTCCCCAAAGCACTGGTCTAGATGTTCCAGCTCTCCCCAGTGCTCAAGTTCCTTGCAGAGCTGTTATGAGCACCTCTCTGATGGCTGAACTCTTGGCAGCAGGGACAGGTGCCCAGAGACCATGGCTCACAGACCCCTTCGCCACAAGCCCTGCTTTAAACTCCTTGACTGGAAGCAGCATTTACTGAATGAAAGGCTTAAGGCCTGCACTCTTGCTGCAGCTGTCAGTGCTTTGGGGAAGCAGGGGAGGACCAGGCCCTAAAGACTTCCCATTCCCTCTGCCTCTGAGTCCTCACATTTATGTCTGGCACTTACCCAAGTGCAAAACCAGCTGCTGGCACTTTGCAAAGATGGGTAGGATTCACATCAATCCTTAGAGACAACATACAAGATTTTGGGCAGAATTACCACTGAGATAAGAAAACCCGTTGTCCCCTAGTAATGCCTCTTAAGTCCACACGCCTTTTTCCTGAGAGGAGCTGCTCAGTGAAGAAGGGAAATGAGGCTCTGTTCACAGCCGCTATTCACCATCCCTCCCTCAAGCAGGGAGCTAAGCGGGAAGTCTCTCATTAGAAGACTGGGCCATTCCCCACTACATCCTCTTCACCAATCCTCATCTATGTGACAGCCATTTCCTGCTACCCATTCATCAGCATCACCGTGCTCTTCCCCTCCTCCCTCTCTCCCAGGAGCAGGTAGCTACTGCCTCCTCTACCTCCCTTCGCAGTGCCAAGCAACCCTACCTGCTGCTGAAATTCATCCCTGTCAGGCTGTTCTTCCTGCTCACAGGGTGAAATCTGCTTTTATCACTATCCTGTTGCACCTTGGCCTCAGCTACCATTTGTGATCTCTATTTAGGTCATAACTGTATCTAAAATAATGGTGCTTTGGCCAGGAACTCTAGACATCACTCTAACACTGAAGTCTGAAATGTCTTTATGAATTGAATTTGCTGGGTCTGCTACTGCTTATGAAAAATAACCAGTTTATGGGAGAAACCTGCTCACCTCAAGGCTAACTGTGCTACTGCAGAGACTTCCATGCTGCAGCACAGCAACAGCTCCCAATCACACGACTCACCAGATCAGAGGTGCTTTTTAGATAGAAGCTGGGAAGAAGCTAGAACGAAGGGATGACAAGGAAGACAGTGACAGGAAGAACATTCATCCAAAGCAAAGAGGGACGATTTTGTTCCCTCCATGCTGAGGATGGGCTTCAGCACTACTAACAAGGCTCAGCCCACAAGCAGGGTGGGATTTCTCTTCCCATTTCTAAATTATAGTAGCATTTTTAATCAGAGGGGTGTTCCAAGGATTAAAAATGCTACAGTAATTTAGAAATGTAATTTAGTCTGCAGAAGGATGGAACTGCTTAGACAAAAGTATGTGCTGACTTGCAGGGCAGCAGGGACAGAATGAACCCCTCTGCCAAAGCAGAAAAAACAATGGAGCTAACAAGAAACATCAGGGGATCAGACACTCTCTACCCTTTAATGGCTTTAGGATAACACTATGCCATCTCCCCATGTTCTCACAGAGTCTCTCTGGTGGTCTTGTGACAAGAACTGCACTGTTCCAAGAGAAGCAGGATCTGCTGTTGCAACTAGCGCTTTCCAAGGCTCACTCCCCATATGCTTATGCTGAGAACAGGCAGCATCATTCTGTCAGTGAGGTCTCTTCAGATCCTGGATGGTCAGGAGTCAAGTGCTCCAATACACTGGTTGCAGCAATGTTCAGCGTGGGAACTGCTAAACCTTTCAGACCAGCTTACTGTATGCTTGATATCAAGTGTCCACATAGCTTGCAGCTGGGTGCATACAGCTGTCTTGGTACTAAAGCATCACAGTTTACTCTGAGCGAATTCCAGTGCAGTAGTCAGGGCTCCCTGCATGCCCTTGGCATTTCCACTGCCCTTAGCAACAATGGGAGAGCCTCCTGCCTTCCCTTCCATCTGCGTACAGACAGCCACGGCCCAGTCAGCAGCGGAGAATGCAGGGAGGCAATTCTGGGGAGGAGACACAGAAAAGTCATTTGGACTGTGGATCACTCTGCAGTCTGAATAAAGAAAGGTAACAACATCCTCTCCTCACCCAGCCTGTACCTTCAGCAACCTGAGGCAGTCATGACTGTGAGGACCACAAGGGCTGAGCTTGCATGTTAATGCCCCTGGGCAAATACAGCCTGGAGGATCCAGGGATGTTTGTGCCCAGCAGAGACTGAAAGCACATTTGGTCCCAGTACAGTCATCTCAGGTCCTGCCCCTGCATGATTAACCATAAACATTGGGCAGAATCCCAGGAAAAGCTTCAAACAGGACCTGCTGAGCAATGGATCCAGATCCCCTTTGCAGGCAGATTCCTTGTGTCTCTACCAGGGTTCTGCTTACCTTGGACACCTGACAGGCACAGAGCACCTCACCAGAAGCCTGAGGGCTGAGCAGCAGGACTGATGTGCCAGGAGACTTGTCACACAGCTGGTTCACTACCTTCATTAGGATCTAGGAGAGACAGGCAGAAGACAGGTCAGGCTACAGCAAAGGAAGCTGGCATGCAGCAGGAAATGTGCCCAGCAACTCCCTTTTACTGGCTGCAGCACCTGAGGTACCTCTGGGCCAACATGTAATGTGGATTACTCACAGAGAGGGAATCAGCTGGGACAGTATCAATGATGACAGCTTGGTTGCAATGTTTTGCTAGCAGGCTTTGTGCCTTCTTTTCAGCCTGGAGGAAGAAACACACAGCACTTTGAGGGGCTACAGGTACAACAGGGTGGGCTGGATAGGGATATAGGCATGCAACATATGTAACAAAGGGAATGCAAGTGCTGCTCTGTGGGACAGTGGGGACATGTATGATAGCAGAAGTCAAAGATTGGCAGACTGAAATCTCCATGTGGAGACCTGTGCAGCCCTGCTTGCTTCAAAGCAAGCAGAGATGAATCCCTGTCACAAGTAGAATAGAAAGTGACCCATTTGGTCCCCAGTCTCTCTCCTGGACCTATACACCACCACATGTCTCAGGAAGGCTTCTGTGACAAGATGCTCCTACCTTAAGAAAGGGATAGTTCTTGCTGAGATTTCTAAGTAACTAATAAGCATTTCCAAAGGGCTTTTAACGTAAACAGGCAGAACACAAACACATGTAGGAAGCCACAGCAATATCCACAAAGCTGGAAGAAGGGCCCTGTCCTGCCTCTGTCTTAGTGCATAATCTTGCAAAGCCCACTGTGAGGACCACCATCTCATCTTCTCCATGTATAAACAAGAAGGTGATGCCTGACTGCTGATGTTGGCCAGAAGTGCTAGTATGGGGCTCTCCACCCTCACAAGTAGAGACACATGAGGATTCTGCAGGTGCTAAAAGCCCAGCCAGTCACTCACTGCATTTTAAATGATAGTCCCAGATAATGTCAGTGAAATCAAACCAACATAGGGCTTATGTTCCAGTGTGTGAATGTACCTGCCTTCTTCTGCCTTCTAATGGGACCCTAGTGACTGAGTGGTTGTGGAGTGTGGCAGAGACACCGGATTCACTGGTGTGTGCCACACAGTGCTATCAGCCAGCTGCAAGTCAATGTGCTGCTGCCACAATACCTGCTGCAGCTCCAGTTTCCTGACAGCCGTGTTGGCCGTTCGCTGTAGTGCTTTGAGGATGGTCTGTAGTTCTTTTCTTTGCCACTGGGGCATTGCAGTAGTATCCACCACCTGCAAGACAATTTGTTGTTTAAGGATACTGAACTGTACCTAGACATAAACTGCTAGCTCTCTAGGAGGTCAGGCTGAAGCCTGGCCTCTTCCCAGACCCTTCTATACCCCATGTGATCAGGCTGGCCAGCCACTGTGGTGTGTAGTTTTCTCTTTTCAGCCAGTGATCTGCAACAGAGGCACCTAGACACTAGTAGAAATCTTTGTGATCTAAGGGGCAACAGCAGGTAGCAACTTGCCCTTGCTATTGACAATGGTAAGACGTGAACCTGGTATCGAAGAAGCCACGTGACTCAAGCATATAAAGCCCATGCTGGGATATTTCTCTACAGAAGTATAATCCTTACTTTGGTCAACTGGCCCACTTCTTTGGAGAGGTTCTGCATCTCAGGAATAGAGGTGCTCCTCTGCTTCATTCGTAGGGAGACAGAGTCCACTTCTATAGCCAAACACTGGCCTGCTTCCCGGGCCTGGAGAGATGGAAAGAATGCATGTTTCAAATGCAGCAACAGAAAAAGGAGCAGGGATGGAGAAAGTAGGGAGGCAGCAGGGTCATAAACACTATAGTGCTGCTCAGCACATCGAGGTGCTGGAGCATGTCTAGAGATGGGCAACAATACTGGTAAAGGGTCTGGAATGTAAGTCCTATGAGGAGCAGCTGAGGAAGCTAGGGTTGTTTGGCCTGGAGGAGACTCAGAGGTGACTTTATCGCTGTCTACAACTACCTGAAAGAAGGGCGTAGCCAGGTGGGGTTGACCTCCCAGGTAAGAAGTGACAGGACAAGAAGACTTAGTCTTCAGCTGCATCAGGGGAAGTTCAGGTTGGACATTAGGAAGAATTTCTTTACAGAAAAGGTGATCAGACATTGGAACGGACTGACCAGGGAGGTGGTGGAGTCACCATTCCTGGAGGTGTTTAAGGAAAGACTGGACATGGCACTTAGTGCCATGGTCTAATTGACATGGTGGTGCTAGGTCATAGGTTGGACTTGATGATCTCAGAGGTCTGTTCCAACCTGATTGATTCTGTGATTCAGGATCCAGTGGGAAGACACCTACAGAGACATTAAGAATGACTGTTCCCACAAGACTGAAATAGAACATTCCTCTCTAGACTTGCAACCAAATTTGCCAGATCTCTGTGCCCACAATGGTCCTGAGAGACTTTAGACTATGACAGCAGAGAGTGTATAAGAAAAGCTGTGGACAGCGAGGACTGTTCTGCCTAGCTAGGATACACAGCCCTTGTTTCAAGTCACTCCCTGGTCTCATTAACACATGCACAGAGCTTCTCTTGGGGGCTCTCCAGGTCAGCACTTCCAGCAAAGCACGCAGATGTGCCCTGCAGCTTTTCATTCTTCTGCACGAAGCAAAGCCTCACTGGAACACAGATGCACAGGGGACAGCCAGCCAAAAAGTAACAGATTTGCAGGGGTGGGCTTTGCCTTTAGTCTTTCCAATTCCACTATGAGTCACTCTCCTCTGACTGCAGCCTTAAAGGAAGCAGGCAAGCTTGTGGGGCACCTGAAACTTCCAGATATTAAAGGACAGAGTGATCTCAGGAACACAGTGGCAGGTTGCTTACTTTTTATACAGACCCAGCCAGACCAGAACCGCAGTTTAGCAAGAAAAAGACTAAAAAAAAGAAGCAAAAGGGCTACAAGAATGAGGCCAAAGCCATGTAATTATAAAGTGCAAATCCAGCTGTGATAGGCAGGAGGTGAACCCCATGCACAAAGGATCACACCTTTAAATACCTACTGGGTGCTTGAAATTTATAGACCAGAGGCTTCCTGATATTTTGTGCCAAGTTTTTTGTCTTGGAAAAGGGGGTGTGAAGGGAAGAATGAAGGTCAGGGAGATGGAAGACTAGAATGGGGAGGGGAAAGGAAGTGAAGAGTGAGGTACAGCAGCAGAGCTGAGTCCAGGGGTGAAGGAGGAAGCCAGATCAAGCACAGCAGGGAGGCTCCAAACAAAGCAGTGGGGACCTAACTGTCTAAGAGGAACCTACAAAGTTTGGTCCTTCTGGCATTGCCTTGACATGGCAGAAATCTCAGTTCCCCCTTTCTTACCTGCTTGGCTTGTCTCCCTGTCACTGCAACAACACGGCTAATCCCTTTAACGAGCTGACGCTCACTGATGATAGTCAGATCTTCCACAGATCCCGTTTGGAGAAGATGTCTAAAAAAATAAGCAGAGAACAGGAAAGAAAACAAGGTGCTCTCTGGATACAGAAGTCAGTAAGCCTGCTTTCTTTTTAGAAAGGTCTGAAGACCAGCAGTCCCTTCCCAAACCCAATAGCTTGAATCCTTTCCCATTCCTAAAATCCTGATGGTGCCCTGTCAGGCAAAAGACAGCAGACTTGAGGCTACTCCAGAGGAACCTCTGTGCTACCTGCGCAGCAGGGTTCTGTCAAATGGTATGTAACCGCCAAGTTCTGCCTTTATTTCCCTCTCCTTTCCTTCAGCAGTGGGATGAACTAGGATTTTTCTCTTCTAGTCAGCTGCTACTGAACCTCGTAGAAAGCAATCTTTTCCTCCAACTCCACCACTCTCTTGTCAGGCCAGCTCACAGCCTGGCCAGTAGACTCCAGTCACAGGATAGCTGTGCAGTCTCAGGGCACTAAAAATCTCCCCTTTCCTTCCTGGTTATTCAATGCTGGATATGACAACTACAGTCTCTCAGGTTCTGTTACCACAAGTAATCATTTCAGACAGCTTCACGAGAATTGATTATCTCTACTCCCATGCAGTTTCTTGTCCCAATACTCCCACAAGAATGTTCTCATGGCTAGAAAATTGCTCATTTTCAGCTCTATCTGCTCAAAGGCCAATGTGTTCCTAGGTTTTTTGTGTTTGGTTCTTTTTTTTTTTTTTTGTGTCAGCACTGTCCTAAGATTGATTAGCTCTTCTTCTACTCTCATTACTGCTAAAAGCAGAAGTGGGTGAAGATAATTAATTAAAATAATTAGAGCAGTCTGAAGTTCTCACAACTGTCTCAGAGTCTCCAGCCAGGTCCCCAGCCCTCCTGCAACCCCAAAGGCAAAGCACTGTAACTCTGGTGTGACAGTCCACACACCCCTGTCTCCACACTCTGCTGGTGCTCTGTGGCTTCCAGGTTGGTTTCAGACTATCAAGTAAGGAAAAATGCTTTGCATTTCATTAAACTTTGCTCACCCCGGGACTTCCAAAGCTTCATAAGTAGCCCATCCTGTCCTCACAATATCTTTCCTGTGAGGAAACTTCAGTTTCACAGGGACAGGGAGCTGAGCTTACGATGATGTCTCTATCTCAGCCACCAGTGCCCACAAACATGCCTTCTGGCAGCAAGTAAAAGTCACTTACGTCCCACAGCAGAGCTCCACAGAGGTCTGCATTGCAGCCTCGGAGTCACAGGTCAGCACACTCTCCACAGGGACCCCCAGGGACACTATCCTCACTGGATCTGGATACCCCTGACAGAGGAGACAGGGATCAGCAGCTAACAACATGGTTCCCCAGGGGCACTTACAAACCAACTATATGGCTTCAGGTGTCTGCCTCATTTTTCTCCTATTCTAGAGTAGCCCCAGAGTCAGGAGCAGCACCACTTCTCCTCCACAACCAGCCACCATGGGGAAAAAGAAACAATTGGGTGACACTACAGTCTTCTGGACCAAAGGCATGAACAGAAAGCCTATGCATCAACAGCCTCCATGTTTTACAACACGGTGTCCTGAGATCTCATCTCTGTCCTATTTTCCTTTCTGAGTTTTAGGAGTTGATTCAGGATCTCTAGTGACCAAGATGATACCTGCTGAAGGAGAAGGCTCATAAAGATGTGTGCTGCCATCCTGTCATACCTCATCCACTGCACGGAGTCCCTGAACACTTCTTGCCAGCATGAGGGGGACCTCAGCCGTATGCACAGCCTCATTTCTTTTGATCATATCCTGGACCACTTCCTCCACTTGCTGCAGCTGCTCCACAGTCACAGGGCCCTGAGGAAGTAAATCAGCCACCTTCAGGAGAAGCCTCCTGAGAAGAACAGAATGAAGGAGGGAGAACCTGGACAGGACTGTCAGGTGATTCAGCCTGGGCACATCACTCTCCCTCTGTGTCTCATCTTCTCTACTTGGAAAAGGGAATTGGGAGCATCATCCCAGGCCCTCCTCTCATGAAGGATAAGGATTTTTGATACAAGAGCATCAGCCAAAGCCTTCAAAAGAGAGGTAGTGCAAGAGTGACAGGTTACCAAGGCCAGTGCTTGGCCTGACCCAACAGCTTTCGGTTCCCAAATACTCTCACCTGGATGTCCAGCAGAGACATCAAATACATGCCACAGCCAAGCACCATCTCCCAAAGACCCCTTTACACTATTTCACTACTGTCAGCCCCATGACCACTGGCCTTGCTAAGTCCTTTCCTTTCTGATCCCCCTTCGCTCCCTCAGCAAGTCCTGCTCAGTCAGGTCAGTGCAAAGCAGACCCACCCACGTACAGAGGGTCAAGCTTCATCGCTCAGACAAAATGTGACCTGTCTCTAAAAGAGTGATTATGGCGAGAGGAGAGAAATCCCTATAGAGAAGGCCAATACCACAATGTTGGTACTGCTGAGAACAAGCAAACTGAAGTTCAGAGCCACCTTGGTATTGAAATCGAAGCGCAGCTGCTCTGCTGTCACATGGGACCCTCGCTGCTCTGTGTTGTCAAAGTTCAGCCGGTGGGTAGCGTTTTGGTTTGTCATGCAGGCCAGCCTCTGGGCCTGAAAGCACAGAGAAGTTGGCAGGGAGTGCTGGTTCTCCACAGCTTGGGGGAATGGAATGGCACAAAGAGATAAAGGAAAGGCTACACGTGAGGTGATACAAAAAGATGGAGAAAAAACCAATGAGTAGTACAGTCAGATTAATTTATGTGACAGGGCAGATCTAACTTCTTTTCCCATGGGATCATCACTGTAAAACAGCAAAGGGTAGTCTGGATACTTTTGGACAGACCAATGGCTCACAGATTAGAGAATCACTTGTGATGTCTCCTTCCCACTGCACATCATGACCAAGAACAGTCTCAGGAATACAAGGGACAAAGATCCGCTGTTCCCAGGTTACTCAGGACATCACAAGGAAAAGGTTAAGAGCAGTGAGTTATTACCTCATCCACAAAGAGCTGCACTTGGTCACCAGCATGCAGGGTTTCCACAGCAGTGACTTCATGGATAACATAGCCACCACAGAGTTGAACTGATTCTACAGGGAAAAGTACATCCTGAGAAAAGAGACAGAAAGCTCAGTTAGGACATAGGGGAAAATCAAAACAAGCTACTTGTTTGATCTAACTGGGAAACACAATCCCCACTGATCCCTAGAAGACAGGGACAGGGTGGAAAAAACAGAGAGAAGCTTACTGCAAATGTAACCAGAGCGCCTCAGACCTTCCCTGCACCCAGCTTCTCACTGCACAACATGTTGAGGCTGCCAGCCTGAAGTGGAGGGGCAGTAACACCACCCATGCTGATGAATTTTCTTACCAAGGATGCTTGTCCATGAGAAAATGGACAGCATCTGCCAAGGCACCTGTCTCAGGCATCCAAGGTGCCATTTCTACCTCACTGGGCTGGCAATACAAACTGAATTGCCACTTCAGCTTGCAAAGAAATGCTGAGCAAGGCACTGTCACATTCTGTAAGGCTAAAAAGGCAGAATCAATGCCCAGGCGTGATTATCAAGAGCTGGAATGCAGCAAGGAGAAAAAGCTGCACCCCATGTAACTTCCCAGGAGAGGGTCAAAGCTTTTCCTCTGGTGAGGTTGAAGAAACATGCTGGAGAAGTGGAGGCCCTCGCTGGTGCTCTTGGGAGGGATGAGTTTTTCCACTGGGTCTCAGGTTGGGCACTGCTTGCAGTTGTCCAGGACTGGCCAGAGACAAGTTACTCAACTCATGGACTCTGATCATTGTTTGCCTTCTCTCAGCACTACAACCCCAACTGGCAAGAATGCAGCATGTTGAAAGGAGACCTAGGAAGACTTTATAGTCTTCCCTAGCAAGATGAAGTTGCAAAGGACTGAGAGAGACAACCAGAGCAGCAAATACACCTGTGTAAAGTTAGTGCTGCTTCTGCCTCCCGTCCAACCCTGATGCAATGTCAAAGGAACTGCCAAGAGGCAGCAGTTTGCAAATTAACACAGTAAAACAGCCCATCAGGGAGATCTGCCTGGCCTCAGTACTTACAGTGGCTTTGGGTTAAGCAGCAAAGGGCCTTACCTGCTGTCCTAAAAGTATCATGTAGCCTTGGTCAGAGTCTTGCCCACCCTGCTCTGCATAGAAGTTAGTCCTGTCCAAGATGACACCACAGCGCTGCCCTGCCCCAACCTCCTTCTGGAGAGTCTGATCTCTGTACAGCATCAGGACAGTGGCCTGGCATGGACTGAACTCTGTCAGGGGCAAGAAGGTGGCAGCAATTAGTGCATACACACTGTCAGATTGCAACAGGAAAGGAGGGATCACTTCCCCATGCCAACCCTGCCAACTGTACTGAAAGCTGGCACTTTGCCTTGGTAGGAAAGGAACAGCTACTGGCAGAAAGGACAAAGAATCTGTTAACTGGAACTAAATCACCCCTCACTTACCTAATGACAGAACTGCTGACTAGCAGCTAAGCAGGCAGGGACACCCAATCTGGCTCCACATAAGTCTAGTAGAAGAAAATGTGGCACAGACATCTGCCTCTTGATACACTGCAGCCTTGGCAAACCTGCCCAACTTTTATGAAGAAATGACAGACATTGGACAAGGGACAGCAAGGATGTCCTTGATGCAGCAAGCTTTTAACATACTCTCCTGTAGATTCCTTGAAGCCAAATTTGGGCAATATGGATTGTACAGGTGGAGCACAAGATGGGTTTGTAACTGGCTGGGCAGCTGGCCCCACAGAGAATTGCTCAGTAGTTCGATGTACAACTGATATTCAGTTACTAGCAGAGCTATGTGGTGGCTGATAATAGCCAGCACCATTTAACATGTTTATTAACTATCCACAATAAGATGGGATGTATCCGTATCCCACTTGTGTATGGCAATGAATTGGCAGGGACTGGCTGATAAACTGAAGAACTGGGCTGCTTTTTGGAGGCATCTCAGCAGGCTACAGGAATGAACTGGCAGAAATCTTGGGGTCCTCAGGAGCAAGCAGAACACAAGCCTGCAGGCTGCCCTTGCAGCAAGGAATTCTGCCTGCCTGCGGGGCTGTATGAACACAAACACAGCCAGCAGGTCAAAGAAATAGGTTATTCATCTCTATTTAGCACTGGTGGAGATTACATCTAGAGTACAGGAAATTCTGGCTGTATGTAAAGAAAAAACCTTTTCACACTAAGAGTGATAAAGAACAGGGAACAGAGAGGCTGTGGAATCTCTGCCCCTAAAAGATACTGAAAACTTAAATGGACAAGGCTTTGAGCAACCCAATCTGACTGTGAAGCTGATGTTCCTTTTATCAAGAAATTGAACATCTAGAGATCTCCTTCAACCCAAATTATTCCATGATTCAGAGGCTGAGGAGGTAGGACAGTTCTAGCTTGGAGATTTCAGCCAGTGTCACTGCTGGGCTTTTCTCCTCTGTTGTGCTCTTGCCCTAGTATATATATAGCTTGAATTGCCTCACTTTCTGCTTAGCGTGGGCTGCCACCAGCACACTGGGTAAGAGGGAGCTGGCTGAACATAGCTACCTCTAATTGTCTGTGACAGCCACACCACCTCTTGCTCTCTGTGGTTTCTCTTCGTGCTTTCCCTAGAGCATCAGCAACCTCAGTTCCCCTGAGCGATAAAAAGCCTGTGCTGGCATCTAGTGGTCTGCCACGGAAATATCCAGGGCATGGCTTCAGACAACTACCTAAACCCTTTGCGTAATTAGCCTTCATTCCCCGGAGCACACGTACACTGCAGCCTAATTGCTGGAGACAGTCTCATCTCTAGAAGAAATCAACAGTCTCTGCTTCACCACTGCACCCAGTGGTGCCAACCCAGAGCTCAAAGCCTTGTCACCAGCCCAGAGCTTTCGTAGGGACTCACCCAGAGGCACTAAGAAAAGCACCTTCCAAAAGGATGAGGCAGGGAAAAATGCGGCAGGAAGGTGGACAGGTTTGGACCACAGGCATGAGGTCAGGCAGTAAAAGCAGTCTTGTGAGGGACTCCAGTGCCCTCAGGCAGAGCTTGCCTTACAGATGGGGTTTGGCTACTTACCATACTGCCCGTGCTGCCCAAGGGTGTAGGCATACTTGGGAGAGTCATCGGTGGCAGGCACGTTGTCCCTCTGCAGTTGAGCTAGCGAGTGCACATCAAGGTGTGTGTTTGTGTTCTCTGGCCGTCCTGCCTGTGGGCCACCAGCCTTCCGCTGCAGCGGAGCAGAGGCACAGTTAGATAGGAGGTACCTGGGGCATGCAAACCAGTAACTGGAGCTATATAAGGCAAGGAACTTCTTCCACCTTACTGGAAAAGGCTTGTTTAGATCCAGGCTGATGGAGGCTACTGCTAATCCAACACCATTCCTTCAAACCTCACAAACACTCAGTACTACCCTGCGCTAGCCTTGAGCCAGGTCATAAACAACTTGAGCTAACACCTCCTGGCACAGCTTGCTGTGTAGCTGTGAAACTTGCAGGCCATTAAAGCTCAGAATACCTTGAACAAATTATTGCACAAGGGGGTGGGAGTGGTGGGTGGGCAGTGCAAGTCCTCCAGCGCTACAGAGACCGAGGAGATAATTTGCTGCTTGGGCTGTCTAAGCTGGCTCTTGTATGAGAAGCTGGACTACATGACTGATAGAGGACTCTCCTAATCTATGTAATTCTCTTATATCCTTCACTCCAGCAACAGTCAGCACCCTGAAACACTTCTACCGACCTGAAGAGAATCACCAGCCAATACTTCTCAGTCCCACACTCACAAGTGAAGGCATTTTGATGACACTATTTCAGACTTCACTTCCCCTTCAGGAAAAAGGCACATGGCTTTGCAGTTGCATCCGAAGAGTCTCAGCAGTGAAAGAAATTCTGCTGCCATGCTCACGAGAGAGAGAGAAGGCTTTGAATTATTCTGACAAGGCAAGACTCCCTCTTACTTTTGCATCCTCCAGAGCAAGTTTGTTAAAAGCAGCTAAATCCAAACTGATTCCCTTTTCTTCAAGCATCAAGTCAATCAGATCCAGAGGGAATCCCAAATTCCCACAGAGTGACCAGGCTACTTCAGCTGTAAGACAAAAAGGATAGGAATTCTGTGTGAACACAGAAAACAAAGGCATTCCAAGATTTGCTTGAATGGATCCAATCTAGTGTGTGCCTTGGTAACTGGACTCACCTGTGTTGTGTACAACTGCACTGGTAGTGGGGAAGGGAAGAGAAGCCACACAGTTCTTCTTGTGTGGGACTGAGTATTAATGATGTTCCACAGCCCTATTTCTGCTAAAATTCAGAGCAGCACATCTAGACAGGCAGCCACAATAGTTAGGTTCTGGGCTGCTTCTTTAAGCTGTATCTTTTAAGTACCTAGTTAATCAGTCAATAAAGCAGCAAGGGAATGTTTCTAACTTGCCTAGTTCATTGTGAGAACAAAGTAGTAGAAAACAATTGCAATTTGCAGAAAGGAGCAACATCTGCTCCTCTGCCTGGGGCTGGAAGGTCACAGAAAACATGTGGGAGGCAGACATCCACCAGTTTTGACTGCAATGCTTGTGAGGACCTGGATTAAACTGTCTCTAAGTGCAGTTTGTCAGAGGAGGGAAACTCACCTGGGAAGTTTGTGGAGGGCTCCATCTGCTGCACTGTTCGCTCAATGATGTGCCTCCCACGCTCGAGGGAGGACAGAAACGCGGCCTCGTTCTCATTTATGATATCCATGATCTGCCCAAGGATCAGAAGGGTTAGCCACAACACTTCAGGGACTTTCCCCAGCTCAGCTCAGCCTTGCTCAGTCAGCTCAAAGCACATCAACTAGACTTCTTGTTCTGCAAGTATCCATCACAACATGGCTCCAATGCATTACTGAACCGCACCAAAGTCATTGTGCCTCCTATCACCATTCCTGTCAAGGATATATTGACTATCCACCTGGGGAAGGCTTGAAGCTGACAAATGCTCCTCGTCAGACATTCATGTCTGTGACCCAATTACAACTGTATGTCTGGAACAGCCAGGGAAGTTGCTCGTCACAGTTGCTGTCAGCAGAAGCAAGCTGGGACTAGCCTTAAATCATCAATCCACTTTGGACAAAGGGGACCCAAGCTAGGACAGGCTGTACTTGCACTCAATAAAAGAGCTACCATAGCTCTTTTACAGCAACAGCTGCCTTACACCAGAACATGCTGTCCCTGGTAACGACTTAGTGGAGCTCCCACACGGAAATCTGCCACAGATACTTCTTGTGCCCAGTACATCTCAGCCCACCCACAAGAATATGGTTATAAAGGAGGTTACACAAACTCCTACAGCTAAGTCACAAGGAACAGCTGACTTCTGCCCCTGAGAGCACTGCCTCACAAACATAATTAGACCAGGGTGTGGGGTGGGTAGTTCTCTCTGGGGAATTCCACACTGCTCACCTGGTCTGCATTCTTCACCAGCTCTGGATAAGCATCTCCCTGTGGAGTGAGCCTCAGTTAGTGATAACATCCTCAGCATCTTCCTCAAGTGATCTCACAGCATGCCACAAACATTACAGAGGTTTCTCAGGCAGGTGAGTGTGAAGGGAGCCACAGTGCACAGCTCCATGGTTGGCAGCGCAGGGGAAGAATCACACACCGACCATCTCCTGCCTCTCTCCCCATGACTGGCCTCTGCTAGCCCCTGCACAGAATCTCTTGGCAAACACATACGTTCACAATAGGAAGAAAGCATTGTCTTTGAAGTTGCTGTTAGTACTCACAGAGACCAATTTCAGATGGTTTTAACTGGACACAATACCTTGGAAGACATTGCCCTCAGAAACAGCAACATGCACTTCCATACACTTACATATGCTTGTGCTGACTCTACTGATAATCACACTAGGCCCCTTCCATCACAAATGATCATGAGACAAGAGACTTTTAGTGCTGCAATGCACAGCATGAGGTACACCCTTCTGGAGCTCCTTCACATCCAAGAGTGTCTCCTGACAGCATGCAGGAAAGGGACATGGGGCTGAATAGGACATGTGTGATAATCTTTTTCCCCCCAAGGCAGAAGTTTCACTCACCAGCACTTCCACTACAGTAGGCACCAGGGAGGCCAGGAGCCCAGGTGAAGCCTGAAGGACTTCAGAGCAAAAGCGGACAGCCCTGCGCAGGATTCGACGCAGCACCAGCCTGAACACAGGGCAGGATTCGTCAGGCAGCCATGTGAGCATCCCTGCCCAGCTCCCACATCCAGCATTCCCCCATCTCCAGCTCCTCTGGTCTGATTCATCAACACAGGACAGCTGCTCCCTGCACTTTACACTCATCTAAGGATGAGCCTACAGACTGGAATCCCCTCCAGCCGCTCACCTTCCTGCCTCCCCAAAGCTCATGCACTCCCTATCTTGGGCCCATATCAGAACCTCTCCCTCAGCTGTCCATATTCCTTTCTAGACCTAACTCCCTCCACCCTGTGCCATTTACTGATGTCCTTACTCTGCTCCGGAGAAGCCTGGGTAGACGCCATCAGCAATGCACACGCACAAGGTGCGCACGTGATCTGCCACCACACGGTAGGCCATATTCACGTGCCCAACATCGGCATCCCCAACCAGACCTTGGTATCTGGGTGCCTTGCAGCCCTAAAAGAGAAAGTAGGGAGATAGAGCAGCATAAATTAATGGCTGCAGAAGTTTCAATGCAAGAGGCAGCCAGCCTGACTTGACATCATCTTTATCAGCTACCTCTGAACCCTGCGCATCTAAGATGCACTCATCAAATCCTTCCACAGCATTACAGACCAAGACTTCTGTACCTGACACAGGTCAGCAAATACCCTGGCACTGAGAAATTTGAGAAACTTTAGAGGGAAAACAGATTAGCAGTGGTGATATTCCAACCTGGAATTCTCCCCAGCCTTTCTAGAACTCTGGACTAGGCTGAGTATAATCTCCTGTCTCCAAGTACTGCACAGTAACATGTAGAGAAGGCTGTACTTATGGTATCAGGCAAGCAGTTTGCATTCAAGGAGCTTCTGTTGAACTGTGAATCTGAGCAGAAGCACCATCACCTTGTGAATGGCATCCAAGATGGGAGTGAAGAGATCTGTGTCGTAGTTGGAGCGTTTGTGCTGCAGAACTGTCACCAGCCTCTCCAGACCCATTCCCGTATCCACATGGTGCTGCGGCAAGGGAAGCAGATTCCCTTCCACCTCTCTGTCAGCCAGGCAGAAAAAATACAAGGCAAAAGATAAACAAGGGTCAGTTCATGGGCAGAAAAAAAAGGAGCAGATGAATCAAAGAGAATGGGAGAGTGACAGGAGATGGAAACATTCAGTGACCCCAACAAAAGGAAGCTCAGGGACAAGACTAACAGCAGCCTGCCTTGGCACTGTCAGGCAGCCAGGATCTGACCATTAGTCAGTCAGGACAAATAGTAATGTAAAGAAAAAGGCCTTCCCTAACAGGGCCAAAGGCCTTGTCCTCCTTCTGCAGGTTTCTCCAGACTGCTGCAGATCTCAAGAGACCTCTGGAATGCAGCAGTAAGGGAGAATAGGCAGCAAAGGTTAAAGAAGGACAAGGCAAATAAAGCAAGGGGGACCAAGAGCCACACTGGGCACATCTCCACAGCTTTCCTCTTGCTCTGTATTGCCACCTTCTGGAAAGCAGTGAGATGTCTGAGAACATACACATGATTTTGGAGTCACACAAGAGGGAAAGGCTCTGGAGTTCAGATGAGATGCCTGGTACCTGCTGTACTGCATGAAGACCAAGTTCCAGATCTCCACTACGTCGGGGTTGCCCTGGTTCACCAGTGCTGCAGCGTTTCTGCCACCACCCACGTGGTCATAGTGGATCTCTGTGCAGGGACCACAGGGACCTGTGTCCCCCATCTCCCAGAAGTTGTCCTTCAATGGAAAAGGAAGCACATGACTGGCAGGGACCCTGGAAAGGCAAACAACAGAGGTGCCAGTGCCAAGGCATACACACAAAGCACACAGTAGTCTGGATCACAGAGAAAGCTGGAAGGAAGGAATCCTTTCTTACTACTAAAAACTCAGTAAGCAAACACATTAGAATGCCTCTGCCTATGTTCAAACAGAATTATTCTCCTTATTAAGAACAAGCTGGGCCAAACCAGACAGGATACTACTCACTGCCCATAACAGCTGTCAAAGACAGCCTGGCCCCTGCTGACAGCAACAGGCTGGGTCTGTGGAGCACCTTCCTCCTTGAAGCAGAGGCTCCACTAGACAAATCTGAACACCAACAGTGGCAGAGCTAGCTGTCTACAGACAGCCTGGAACAAGCTCCCAAAGCACAACAGTGCTCTCTGCAATGGCTTCACCCTCTCACTAAAGCAGCCACTGCTACCCTTCAGAGAACATAATTTCTGCAGCTCATGATGGAGAGGAAGCAAAGGTTCAGAGATCCCTCACACACTTCATCCAGGCCAGCTACTTTTAGTCACACAGCCCACTCAGTGATACCATCTGAGAAAGAGCATAAAGGTCAAATGCTCCAGCGAGCTCAGAGCCCAGCTGACTTTTAACAGCCCAAACACATCAGAAATGAAATGAGTTTAAAACAACTTTTGACCCCTACATCTGATGCCCATCAACTAAAGAGCAAATGTGAAACTGTGGAGACTGAAATGTCAGCACCTGCTGCTCAGAACCTCTTTAAAACACTTACCCCAGGCGGAGCCATACATCCCTGCACTCCTCATCCGCACTCAGCCCCAACGAGGAGTCTCCACCAAAATAGGTGACATAGAGACGATCTCTGGGGATCTCATACACCTCTGTCAAGAGCTCCCAGGCCATGCTACATGCCTCCTCCTGAGCAGGTAGAGAGCATATATGAAACACAATAATCCAGTGATGCACAGTGATGCAGGACGGGTGTTTAGAATGGGAGTCAAACACCAAAGAAGTTCATTTCAGTTGCTCTCTCCCTTTTCAGTTTTAAGGCAAAGGACAAGGGTCAGGAGAGAGACAGCTCACTATTGTCTAGGGAAAACATTTCTAAATTGTTAGGAGACCTTCAGGATCACAGCATGGTTTACATGCTTACCAGAAGAATTACATGGATTATTTTCCTTCCAAAGAAAAAAAATGTATTTACTAGCAAAAATAAATCTGGCATCCTTTATCCTTCTTCCCTTTTCAAACTTTCTAGTAATAAGCATCAGATGAACTGATAACCTCTTTTCACCATATTAAATGGTCAACACTGGTGTTCTCACAGAGAACTTTGATTTGTGTGTATTTCTCTTGTGTTTGACAGGCTGAGGGCTTTGAGCCTACAGAGGTCATTTAGTGACAAAGCACATCAGCTGATCACCTCTGCTCCAGGCAAACCTGGAGCTCATCAAGATGCGTTCTGCAGACAGCCCCTTGGCACTACAGCACAGCTCTGGAAGAAAGGGTGCACTCCTATCACCTTACCTTAAAGTAATCCCCGAAGGACCAGTTCCCCAGCATCTCAAAGAATGTGTGATGGTAAGTGTCTCGGCCCACGTCCTCCAAGTCGTTGTGCTTCCCTCCTGCCCGCACACACTTCTGGCTGTTCACCACCCGCCGGTGCCGCGCCAGCTCGCTCCGGGGGTGTGCCGTGCCCAGGAAAACGGGCTTGAACTGGAAACGAGAGACACTCACTATCACTAAACACCTCTCAGTGGCCGGGCACCGTGCCTGGGGCTCCTGAAACACAGACATGGCGCTACGAGAGGCAATAGAATCATAGAATTTTAGGGGTTGGAATGGACCTTAATTTATTATTAATAATGCAGCGATTTAATAATCCAGCTGTGCCCTGTCCTGCTAATTTGTATAGGGTTTCTTTTCCAAAGATACGTGCTGACTAGTCAATGTTTTACTTCGTAGAATGGCAGAATTTTAAGGG
>NW_008690354.1:1872-21299 GCF_000695815.1 Acanthisitta chloris | reverse complement strand
GAATAATATTATCTTTAAGGAACTAGAAACTAGAAAAAAATACATGTTGGAACATTCATAGGTTGATTAACACAACATTTCTCTGGTATGTGTACTAAATTTTCCTGACTAAATCACAGTAGTCTCCTGATGTGGCATTGAATAGATGTTGTGGAGAAAGATTATACTAGTTATAGATCTGCAAATCTATTCCATCATCTGTTAGCTTCCTGTTTAGAACTTTTTCAGATCATCCTGGACTTTCAGTGAGGAAGGGCAGGAAGATATGTGCACTTAAGGGAAAAGTTGTACTGGAAATTGAATATGGTATCTGTTAAATTCTAGCTAGGGAATTCCTGTGATGCTGCTTAACAGACCCTGTAGAAGCAAAGATATGTCTTTCTCTTTTCTCGTGATAAATACTTTATCACAATGAGCAGGACTCTTCAAAGAGGTAAATTGCAACTTCAGTTCTTATTTCCTTTATATTTCACATGATGACATTACACCCAAAGAATTGTCAGGCCTGTCTGGAATATAGAATCACTCAGCTGTACAGAGACCTCTCCAGACAGCATAAATTACAAATTAACCCCAGAGATAGGGATGTCTTTCCCAATCTCTTGCCTATTTCTGAAGGGGAAAAGAAAATTGTAATTGGACAACAGCTACTTTGAAGAATTACCTCCCTAAAATAAGTTGATTTTAGCTTGTATCATTCTAGTGATGCAGGTTGTGGCACAGCTCCAGCAACAACTGTACAAATGTGGAAGAGGAAACCTTAATCAGTGGAGCAGGAAAAGAAGACTGGGGCAGGATGTAATGCAGAAACATTAATAAGTTTGTCCAGCTTCTCTGCCAAGTCCAGTATCTCTTTAAGCTATGCTCCCAGAGTCTTGCAACATTTAAGACTTCTCCAAATAGCTCTCGGGCTTCAAGCACACTCTCTGACACCTCAATTGAGAAGCTTTTCTAATCTTGAAAAACGAGCTGGTCTGGGTTCAAGACTGTCTGGGAGCTGGGTACAAACCAGTTGCATAAGGGACCAAGCTTTCTATCAAACTTTAAATGTCTCAAGACAGAACTACTTGTCCTTTCTTGCACAAAGACACAGCAATTCCTTCTTTTTACTTTTTTTCCCTCTCTAAATTCTGTTGCTAGATAAGAATGGTTAGAACTGAAATAGTGTGTAAAGGACCACCCCTGTCAGACAGAGTGATGAGGAGTGATGGTGACTGCACAGCTGGTTTTATGGACATGAGAGGTGGATTTTTCCCTGTAGAGGTAACATGAAATCATCATTCATTTCCAAAGCAAACCATCTAAACTAGCCTCCACATGGCTTGCAGATCAGCAGACTATTTCAGAGAGCAGAGTCAAGCCCACAGAAAACAAATACAGCCAGAAAACCACATATGTTCTTTTCTCAGCTTCTCAGAACTTAGTTTTTAGAAAGATGCTGCTAGTCATTTCTGTTTATTGTTCTCCCTGTTTTGAGCTGTTCAGTTTGCCAGATGAACATAATTAGTGACAGAAATTGCATTTATTTAAAAGTAAAATTGAATTACTCTTGCCATTCCCTCCCAATATGTATCTGAAAGGATTAGAAGGGTACAGATTACAGACCACTGTACCATTATCCTAGAAAAGCCCATATTCCTCCTCCTACAATTTCTTGTTTATTATCCCTTCCAAACATAACGGTTTCCATTCATTGACTGGTCAGTCTGTTTATTCCTAAGTATAATTATACTGCTTTCACCATTAAAGGATGGGAAATTGTACATTCTGGGCAAACCCAGTTTTAGCATCTGCCAAATACACATCTCACCTGAACTTCAGCTAACTACTGCTAGGTGAAGCACTCACCTATATTGTGAATCTGATGATGCCATATCTTATTATCATCTGGATATCTGTCCACAAAGGACAATAATAAATAATTTCCTGATAGAGGACTCATGTTTGTAGTTCTTGATCTCAATAGCCTTCTCTATGTAAAATGCATTTTGCATTTCCTTTATCTTAAGGATGATGGTATTGACTCAGTACACTATGAAATAACATGCAGTTTTGGAATGTTATCTTAAGGATGATGGTATTGACTCAATACACTATGAAATAACATGCAGTTTTTGAATACAAGCTGATGCAGAGTATTATTCCAAGATATGAGTTGATTGAACAAGCAGATTTCTCTGATGGACATTATTATCAGTGATTCCTACAGTGAGTAAGATGAAGCTCTATTAGCATACCTCCATCTATGCACCAGGAACACAACTGGATGTTGCAGACATCTCTTGGAGTAAAGTAACTACAATTTTAGAAAACGAAATTAGAAGGTTAGAACAAATGAGTGAATCTTTTCACATTTGTGTAAAATAATGTATACATCTGTTTTAATGAAAGAGTGAGGAAGATGGCACAAATGAAACAAAATGGAGCAAATAAAAAGTAACATCTGTAGCACAAGTCTTTTTCCCTTTTACTGTCACTCACAATCTTCGACTAAAATGTGGAGCATCTTCAGCCATTGTCCAGTTAAGAAAATGTCCTCATTTCTTCCAGTTAATGTGGCATCAGCACACTGAGTGAAGCCATAGTAAAATTACTAGAGATACTATGAAACAGAAAACATGTGATAAACAGCAGAATGAGAAGCTGGGTTTGGCTCTACTGCTGTGACTTTACATCAGCACCCTGTGGATAAGCATCCTGACTTCTGAAGCTTTCCTAATAGGAAAACTTTGATTCCTGGCACTGGTTCTAGTCTTTAGCTCTCAGCACAACCATGACTGCAGAGGAGGTTAGATCTACAGAACCTCTGTTTTTTAAATTACTAAAATATACTAAAAAATATTTGATCTAGGTTACTGTGATTTACATCAGCCATAAGCAAACAGTTACAAGGTTGATGGATGCAGTTCCCAAACAGCTATTTTGTTGTATCTTACATTGCTTTAGGTGCCATGTCTGGACTCATTTGTAACCTTGGAACATGTGCACAAGTATATATGTAGATGTATATATATATAAAACACATATTTTTAAATGTAGCCTGAGGTTTTCTGTGGAATGGTCGTTCATATAAACAGATTGTACAGTGATCCATAAGTGCAGGTAATAGATACAGAGTCATCGAGGAAAGTGTTCCCAGTGCTAGATAAACAAATCTATGGGTGACTCTCATATGATGATATCAAGTTTGGTCTTCTTATAGACATTACTTTTCTTCCAGTTTCAACTTTTGAACAGTTTTGGTGAATAAAGAATTGCATTTATTTGTTCCTAAATAAAATTATCTTCAAGAATTAACACAGTAGGCAATGGGTACAAGTAGTAAACAAGGGCAAACAGTAGAACAGCAGGTCTCTTGTAGTCATACATGAAGGGTTACACTGATATTTTAAAGAAAGTGCTTCATGCTGAACTGCTGCAAATGGAGATTTCCTTATATGATATTTTGAAGGGGATAGCTCTTAGCTTTCTTGCTCCATCTACTCTCATTAGGAGCAAAGTTATCCTCTTTTTACTGACTTCTGCCTATTCCTCCCTTAAAACTGATAAAATATTGCCATATTCATGCTTTCCATTACTAGACTGAGATTCTCATGCTTCTTCTTTCCTGGGAAAGCAATGCAGGATTCTGCAGTTCCAAAAAGATTCTTGTTCTCAAAAGATGTTTCAAAGGCCAAACAAATTTTTAACACAATGGTTCCCATGGAATTTCTCTTCTCTAATGCATAGTATGGCCAGGATCCCCCTTGGTCTCCATAAGGTTTTTGTATCAAGCCTGGTTACAGGAAAGGGTGTAATACCTAGACTTTCTACCCTCCAATTTCCAAAGTATTCAGGTTTGATATTTTGGTTCTAGTACCTTAAGTGTCTTTCCTTTAAAGTGACACAGACAGCAATGTAGACCATAGGCTAAAATGTTCTCTGTCAAACTGATTTGAAGTGTTCCAACCAGAAAATATGAGCAGAGAGAAAGACTAAACCCTGGAGAAGAATGTCAAACCAGCCACCATTACCAGATTCTGCTGTCATGCTCTGAGATGTCTTTAATCTTGTGATTACATGTCAAATTAAGGGGTTAAGAAGGTAAACCTTTCTACTTTGGATTGGCTTTTTTCTCCTTTTCTGAAATGAATTTTTCATATCAGAAATTATTCATTCATGGGTGCAGGGAAAAGCAAATGTAAATGGCTTGGAGGTAAGACAGGGAGGTAAAGATGTCTCTATAAAAATCACCAGATGTTACCAAAAATTATTGTGAAGTGTGGTAATAACCTACCTTTCATGCATGGTGCTGAAAATATTCTAGTGACATCACTATACAATAGGAAATGTTTATGTTTGGATTAAGCATGGTGCATATTCCCCGTAGCAGAATAAAAAAAAATCTTCACTACACAGATTTTTACAGGAGATAAATTTGCTTAGGTGAATACATTCAATGCATTTCCTGCATAAATTACTTGAATTTTAACTGATTGTTTTCAATTCTTAAGCAATTGCTGGAGCTAATAAACATTAGATGTTCTCCTGAAATATCAGGCAGAGCTGAAGTGTTTGGGTCTGGATTTACCTGTACAGAAAATTACCACCATCCTTTTTAAAGTGGCATTTGTCATCTATTTTTCATCAAGGTCTGTTCATTTCTGTTGTGCTGATAGTATTCTTCTGGAAGGGCTAGTGGAGAAAAATAAATGAATGATGCTGAATTGGTACTTAAATACTGCAACAATTGTGGAACCAATGTATTCTGATGCAGCTATGTACCAGTGCTTTCTAGTTCATTCAGTCATGGGCTTGAGTTATGTTCTTTGTTTAACCACACAACCTCTTTGTGTTCAGGCTTTAAGGTATTGCTCTAGAAAGTGATAGAAATTATTTTTTTTTGTCTGAGTGAAAGTTTCACTCCTCACATTTAAAATGTGATAACAAAGTCTGCATAAAATCTAGGAGCTGCAGTTCATTCATATTTGTAAGGTGTATTTAAATATTAGGCATTTAGTTTTGATGTGGAAGCAATATTCGTAAGAGAATTTTTATTTTCTTCAGTTTATCTGTAGGCCTCCTACACTAAAGGTTAACAGTCTATATAATACAGGAAGAAACTTGATTTACTAGCACCAGAAACATGAACACTGAGTCTGATTTAGCAAATGAGAGTTGCTTCTGTGTATAGGCTAGGACTATAGCCTTGTTACAGGCAAGAGATAATTAGTCTTAAATGATTTGCATCAGATCTAAAAGTAATATTGTAGTACTGTTGGCAAAGCCAGTCCCTGTTTGACATCATCCTCTTCATCACAATCTGCAATCCTGACAGATGAGGCAAGTCACTTCTCTGAAAGCAGGGAGTGTTTAGAGACAGAAACTATTAGAAGAATGATTTTTCAAAAGAAATGACATAATTCTAAATTATTACATAATTCTTTATTACCCCTAGTTTCCTAATCTGACTTTTACTTGTGGAATACCAAGTGCTTTTTGTAAAAAAGATATTTTTTAAAAGTTTGTATGAAGGTCATGCATCTTTGAAGACATAAATCAAAATCTTCCTGAAACAAGAACTGAAAATAGAAGTTTCTAATAAAAATTATCATAAATAATGCTGTAGATGCTTATTGGCAAAATTATTATTGCTGCATTTTGAAATTAAAAGCAAGCATTTCATATATAGGAGGCACATCAGAGTTAAATGTATTAACACAGAAGAAAGAAATTTCTTCGTGATTCGCTTTCTCTTCTAAAGAGCCAAGATTCAGCTAAATGAGTCACTTTCCATCTACTTATCCAAGATACATCTTGCCTGTGTTGCAATGCAATTCAGATGCATGACAACTGTCTAGACATTTGCTAGCACATCAATAAGACCATTCAGAGTGTCCGAGCTCAGGTCTCTGATTTGTCTCCCCAGTAAAGGAGAAGGGAATCATTGAAACCTGTGGGGAATCTGAGAAGAAAATACTATGGATTTCTGTCTAACATTATTGATGAAAGTTAAATGTCTGCTCAGAACCATAATCAAGCTCAGGAGGCAACAAAACATTTGTGTGAGCTGTGGAAGTGGAAGTGAGGTGAAAAGGAATCCTGTTGTGAAAACATGGGCTATTCAGGGGTGTGGAGTGAACAAATACCTGGCTCTTCAGAAAAGGAAAAAGACTGGGAATCACTGAATGGTTTAAATAAACTAAGTCCTTCCAGCAGGGAGGCCTTGTAATTGCTTTATTTCCCCCTTCCTCATATCTTGCATCAGCTGTAAAAGTTTTTAACTCAGGATTTAAGAGGCTACCCTTCATAATGAACCTATCCGTGGAAGCACAGCTGAGTTTTTCAACTTCAATAATTTCAACAACATTTCCAGCAGGCCACAATGTAATAGTTTTATCTTCTTAATCTTTTTTTTTTCTTTTCTTTTAATAACAGTCTTTCAGTTTGAATGGTTCAAACCTTAACATCATAATTTTTTTGCTCCTCAGGACTGATTGCTTTACAGGACAGATTGGAATTATAGGTTCCTTTCTGATTGTAAAGTTTTTTTTAAAATCTGATGGTTTACTTTCAGCCAGATGGGACTGCCTCTCCTCCCATGACTGAACCAGATGTTGATTTGCATCAAGTTTTTGGCAAAGAATTAATATAATCTTTGTACTGACTGATTCATCTGCATATCAGCCTCATTAATAATGTATCGTCTCACTGCAGTGAATAACCATGACCATCTTTTCTGTATAATTAATTCATATAGCTCATCACTGCCCTAGATAAGTGTACCAATACCTACAGGTAAACTAAGCAGTAATGCCACTTGTGATCTTCTAAAATCAGGCTATAAGAGCTTTTGATCAGTTATTTTAAGCCTTTATATACTAAAATCCTGAGTTTCCTGATTTAAAAAAAACCCCATGCACCTGCATGAGATGTGTCCATCACCAGGAGCAGAGGAATGCAAGGCCAGAAATACATGACTCAGTCAGAAATGGAGAAATCAGATACACAGTCTTAATTTTCTCCTTTCTTGTGTTCTCCAAAACAAATATGGGCAGGTATTCTTTTAGTGAAGTTCTGCAGAACTGAGATGAAACAATGTTTACTAGACTGAAAAATCCTTTATAAACCAGATGGGGGAGTATGGATAGGCCACAGTTTGGACTGCTGTTGCCCCAGGCATTCATATCATCTGCTGGTCATCAAATATGAAATTGATTTGAATGTTGTGCTTGGGAAGAGGCTCTGTAGTATTTTTTTTAAGGAATAAGGCTTTTCTTATCTTATGCAAGACCTTCATTACTAAGTGTTGGTAGATTTCATAACACTTGGAAATTAAACAATTTAAGTTCTTTCTAGACTGCAGTTATTGAAATTATTTTTCATAATATCTTTATCTCCCTGATAGCATCTATGGATATATCCAGATATCAGGGGAGACATGTTTTACAGCCCTTAGAGTGCTGAGCACTTGTTTATTCAGGTCAGAGAATGCTTGTCATTTTCTTCTAAGTTTATTTTCCTTTTCCTCCTTTCTGGGGGATCTTAGGACAGCAGGAGCATTGGTGCATACTGATGTCTTGTCCCATCATTTAGTTGGGAATCCAACTGATGAAGTCAATAGAGATACAAGAACTGGGAGATATGATTACTGCATGTAATGTGTGTGTCTACCATCAATAATCTCTCATGTTAAATTGGCTGGAAATGATACTTGCCACAGTTTGGGGCTTGTTGCATGCCTACATGACCAGTTACTCCAAAACTGGAAGCCTATGATTAATATATGACACAGTGGCCATAAACTAGAAAAAAATTTCTATATTGCTCATCTAATAAACCTGACACACAACTCACATGAAAGATGTTGTCCATGAAATCCTACTACACTACTCAGACCCACAGGAAATTAAATAAGAGAGTAAACTATGATTTTGCCTCCAACATGTGTAGATGAGCTGCCCATGAGCTAGCCAGACTGATAATCACTGCTGTAGCAGGAGGTATTTTCCTATATTTTGGGGAGTAACAAAGATTGTTTTCTTCTTAGTGCAAACTGTTAAAATAGTGGCTCTTACGAGCATACAGTTCAGACTGAACTTTTCTTCTGACATGATTCCAGCAATATCCTTTTAGTAAAGGATTAGAACTAGAAGCTTTTTTATCACTCGAGAAACTGGAAGCTCAGTTTTTAATTATATTAGTGATGTAATTGCTATTAAAATATTCGATATCTTCAGATGAATCAATTAACCCATTGCTTCAATTTCTGTATCTAAAGACTGGAATAGCCACCTTAGAGGAATGTTTAGAGATCTGATTAATTAGGCAATGCTGAAGTGTAAGCAGGAATTCTGCTGTGCCCATCTCCAACAGTTGAATAATTCCTTCAGAGAAATAAAAACTGCATTATTCAAGTTGCAGGACAAATTTAGAATTGCAGATGTTCCCACGTTAGACTTTAGTCGAAACACTATGAATAATACTTCTATTTCTGTGAAAAATACATATGGAATTGTAATAAAGGACCTTTGTTTTCTCATAACTTGGCTTCATTTCACATAACCCATACACAGTTCACATATGATATAAAATTCTGTCCTGTTTATGTATTATTAAATATGAATCTGCAGATAAAAATATGAATACATTTCTTTTTCTTCATATCCTAGCACAGAAACTGCTTTGTTCATAATACACAACAAGAAAACATAGATAAAAGCATTTTTATTTAGATTACATTGACAAAGTTTCTTCAGATAAAGACCTGATCTTCAGTGAGGTCTTGTGTCTTCCTGGTTTTTCCACTGAATTTATTGAAATTCAGTAGAATAAAATGCCATAAGAACTGCAGGGTTTTGGTTTAGCCTTTGTTTGCTTGTTTTGTGGGATTTTTTTTGTTGTTGGAGTGTTTGGGTTTTTTTGTGATTGGAGTTTTTTTGGGCCTTTTTTAAGTGAATAATATGTCTGGTAAATTCTCTGGTTTAATAACTATATCTTCTAGTGGGAGCACTATAATTTTGCTTTTCAGATAACCTTATGTGTGCAGCTCAGGAATGTTTTGCTAAATTGCTAACTTTATAGTTGATATTTTTATAATGGACCTACTAGTTGCAATTTTCCTCCTTCCATACAAAGCATTTGAGAAACAGCTGGAATGGTAAACCAGCAGTGAAGACCTTTTAATTGCCAGGTTTTTACTTTTTAAAAATAATGTTTTATTTGTTCAACATGCACAACAGTCATATTTACATGAGAGACAAAAATAAATTAAATAATTTGTTCTCATTATGGTAGTGCTTCCTTTAAGTCATGAGTAAAAGAAAACTTGAAAACAGTTTATAAAGATACTTAGCAAAAAATTGCAAGTTATACTTGGATTATATAGGAAGGTTCTTGAGTAAAGGAGTGTACACATATAACAGTACTTATGTGAAGTGATGAAATTAGTATACATGCTCAGATATGATCTCTCTGTCCATTGTTTCTCAAGTTTTGCTGTAGTCTGGGAGAATGTTTTATGAGAGAAAAAAAATTCATGTGTCCTATATTTGCCAGATGAATCCCACAATAGCTGTCAGGAATTACTTTTCAATGGAGTTAAATAAATACATTTAAGCCTTCCTCATAACTGAGAGGTATGGATTTTTTCTTTTATTAAAATCTGAGACGTAGATACAATCCACTTGTGCTAGGGCCAGTGCCAAAAAAGGAACTGTGATATTTTTTTCTAAGTAGCCTGCTCTGCCCATAATGCTGTCTGGGCATATTTCAGTAGTAAAAAAACCTCTTCCCCTCTTTTTTTGTTTCCTTTTAAGAGTCCTCTCGCCTGTAGCATTGCACTCAGAAACAATGCAAGCTGTCAAAAACTAGATAACCAATTTACTTGGAAAACGAATTAATGCTTTCCTCATCTGACATTAATTTTTTTGGAATTGCGTCTCAAGTGGAAAATGTTGGCTTTGAGTGCGGAATAATAACAGTTACTTCTTTAGACTCAACAGGCTGAAATGCCAGGACTGGGAAACCACGTCCCCAGTGTGACTGGAATATCAAGTGACAACCTTGGTGGGGTATTTCACTCTCACTGTTCAGTCCTGTGTGGGAAAGAATGAACAAACTCATCAGGATTAAAATTTGTGGTGCATTAACAAAATTTAATGATGAAGGAATCCATATTTCCATATATTTGCATGTTGCTTCATAGAACCTAGGACATACTCACTAGACTGTCACTAATATTTTGTGGTAGGTCTCCAATTTGCATGAAGACACTTCTTATTCATGAGCAAGTAGCTACTGCTAGCTCTGTAATGTAGCAGCCAGGCAAGTCTGTAATTGGTTTATTATGTGTTGTCTGTAGTCCTGTGAATAGTGCAGCAGCAGTGAGCATGGGGCAGTTTTTCTCTGCTGGAGAGATACTAGTTTATGCCTGGAAATGTGCATTTAAATCATCATTTATTAAGCATTTTTATCTGCAAAACTGTTCCATGTATTTTTCAGTTTAGCCCTTGAAATCTCATTTTTACACAGACTGGCTTTTTCAATACCAAATGCTATTCCAGTTTTTACTGTCACATCCGTTTTTATGAATACTGGCAATATTTCTGGTGCTACTTAGCAATGTGAATGATGACAGCATTTCAGAAGATGGGCAAATCGAAAATAGAAAGCTTCATGTAGCAAGAAGTAACAAAGAAAGAACTGCAGATTTGTGCTTATAACATCATTTGCCTCTTTTTATGTAGGTAAAGGATAACTCACTTTCTAGGTAAACAACCAAAGAGCTCAGTCCTTCAGAGTATGACTCTGCATGTTATGCTCTTCTTCCAACTTTGACTGCTAATTGGGGCAGACAGTAAGGTTAGTGACATTGGGTGTCAGAGGTATCATAGAAGGACTTTTGAAATTTAACTTGGGTGAGCCAAAAAGCTTAGCAGGTAAATAACAGAATGGCAGGAAGCATCTCTGGAAAATTACTGCAATTCTATTAATTTATTATCTTACCACAGTCATTAAAACTGTGCCATAATCCATGTGCCATGACAAAGTTTAAGAAACTTCCTAGGGATTTTTAAAATGCTAAAATAGTGTATAGTTTCGTAAAGTGATTTTCTCTGAGTGCCTTAGAGCACTGTATAATTGCAAAGCATATAAAATTAATTTTGGACAAAATGGTAATTAAACTACAGCAGATTCAATTTGACTTATGTAAGAATAAACTGCTGTCTTGGGTTTTTTCCCCTAATAGTTTATTTGAAAAATGTATGATTTGTAGTAAACTACAGGTGATTCACAAAAGAATTCCAAGAGGAAAAGAAAAAGAAGTATCCAAATGAATGAAGTCTGTGTTGCTCTTCTTACTCAATATCTTCTAGGTTAGCAAATTTGTTCCTTCCTCACTAATGGTTTTAACATATTTTGTTTTTTACAGAATTACAGTAACAGACTACAAGAAGCTATGTGATACTGTAAATATTATTACAGTCTAATAGACTGTAAGTAAAACAGTGGCATATACATCTATGTAAACATAATCATCTATAACATATGCCAGTTGTCTATGTGCTAGAATTTAGATTTACACTTAGGACCTCCCGCGGGGTTTTGTGATGATGTGTGGTTTGCTTTTCTCAACACAAAATGAATCACAAGGTGGATCAGGCCCTAAATCTCCTCTGGTGATAAAATGAGTCTGGTCACCAAGCTCATTTATAAATACCTACTTTGTATAGGTAACCCACATGTAATCAGGTGATTCTTACTCTTATTTCAAGATCAAAAGGAAATATATTGTACTAGTACATCTAGGTTAAAGTGTCAACATACTCAATTTGCTGATCAGACATTTTCCCATCGCTGAGATGTTTGCTCAGTAAATTCCTTCAGACATTAAAAAAGTTGCACATCTGAAAAAGAGTTCAAATCCACGAGTTTAAGCAGTTTGGATGTTTGCATTTAGATCACTTGCTGCTATCACTTTCCCGATTTGTTGTTTCTCACTGTTCCTTCTTGCTTTCTGAGAACCTTCTGGCACAATAAGCAACTTATAATTTTTTCATTTTTTTAATTTAAATGTAGCTAAGTGAAAAAAGATGAAGCATGCAGGCAGCGTTTTCAGTAGACCTTACAAACCTAACTGTCTACTTCATTAAAGTTGAATTTCACAACTGCTGAACAGTTTGCCATTGTATTTGCAGGAGTAGTGTATTATAATTGAAAGTAATGAGCCAAACAAACTATTCTTAACTCTTCAAAATGACATACTCAGGGATTTGTTAGAAACTGGGGGGGAGGGGGTGGGTGTATTTTTATTTTTCATTCATACCAAAGGGAATAATGTCAATGAAGAAAAAAGAAATCCTCAGTGTATGAAGGCAATTGTTTTCTTCAAGTGTGCTTAGCATCAAAGCAGGCTTTGGTATGGGCAGCATTGGAAATGGAAGACTTCTATTTATCCCTGCAACAGGCTGCACAGCAATGCAAATGATGATAGACTTGTGTAATACGACATCTCAGCCCTGCCCTTGAGAGATTGTCATGTAAGAGAAAATAATTATCTTTGCCAATTGAAACATTAGACCTTTGAGGAGAGTGGCTGTTTAAAACTGGTTTTCACTGACCTTGTTATCAAACAATTTCAGGTGGTAACATGGCCTATTCAGATTTAATATACTTGATTTCAGGCATATGTTTCAGTCCTGGCCTCTCTCACACAAAGTAATAATGTGCTTGAACATTGCAGTACAATGGTGGTTTTCTCTTACTCAGCTCAGCCAGATATCCCTTGGCAATCAGAAATGGGGAAGGTGCTCTCTCCCCTGGGCCTTTAACTCCTCACCCACTGTGCAGAACACACTCTGCTTCTGCTGTCTCCACTGGGAACTGGTGAGCACAACTGGAGGCAAAAGCATCAGGAAAATGAGGGCAGGAATTGGACTTTTTTCGTAACTTTTAACTTACTTTTATTATTATTAAGACTGCCTGAAAATTATGCCTTTTGCCTTACCAGATTCTATTGCCATAGAAATCCATGGCGCTCATATTCTGAGTACATGATATTTTTTTAATGGTTATTGAACTATTTGTTTTAAAACAAAGCTGAAGATAGATGGTTTCACTAGTGCACAGGCTGTCCTAGTGGTTATAAGTTAGTTTGGGATACAGGGGAGCCTCATTTCCCTCATCTCCTAAAAATTTTGATATTTTAGTGTTTGGAAGATCTGGTTTTTAAGCCACTGTTTTAAGAGATGTCATCATACTTGCATGTCCTCTTCTGGCTTCACAAATTGTTATATGCAAAGAGGAATAGCCTCAGCAGTTACAGGATGATTTTTATTTCTTTCTCTTCTCCCTCTCTCTACCCTGTAATACATAGCTATTGTGTAAAATGTTTTTAGAGAAGATAAAAGTCCCTCTGCCAAGGAGGAAGGAAAGATTTTGCAACTTCTATTGTGCCTGAGTGCTTTAACTCTTCAAATCCCACTTCTCATATCAACTTTCTAAGAAGAACAGAGCAAAATAGGTCTGCTCTGGTACAGTTTAACAGATTCAGTCCTTTCTGCAAACATAGTAGAGAAAAATCTAGTTTGTGAAGCCTGATAGGGCTTAGTCTAAGATCAGTGCTTCACTCATTAGCAAATCCCAAAGTAGAACTTTAGGTACCATGAGAGCTTTAATTTGGGAAACTTAGAGCTCTGCAGACTTGAGACATGAGTAGGCAGCCACAAATTAGGTATTTCAAGCATCTGTGTTTTGTATTTCAGTTCCTAAATCGTGGTTATGTCCCACTTTAGATGCCTATGCCCTTTTTTACAATGTCATCTATAAAACCCAATTCTCAAAGGTATAGCTCTGTGAGACTATTAGTCTCTCCCTGGGTCCAATAGAAATTTGCTGTCTATCTTTAAGTATCACAGTTCTAGGATGCTAAATCTTATTGAAAAGCATGAGACTTAAATTCTTGAATACCCATGCGTTTCATAAAAGAAAGTTGAATTGTGCAAGAAAGTTGAGATAATTTTACATTTTTTTAGGTATCTTACTGGCTAGCAGAATCATAGAATCATAGAATCAACCAGGTTGGAAGAGACCTCAAAGATCATTGAGTCCAACCCTGATTATTTGAACTGAATTAGATGTCCAGAGTCCCTGAGAAATGCCTTACAGGACAGAAGGACCTGAAGGAGAGGTATATTTATGTTATGTTTGTATGCTACAGAGATTTCCAGTGTAGAAATACCTAGCTTGGGTACTGAAACAGTCAACTGTACAGCACGGTGTGCAGACTAATATACCTTGAGAATACAGGCTCCCTACAGTAGGAAGCATTTACAATGGGCTTTGATACTTTCACACAGCACTGTCAGACTCTGCAGTAAAGCCAGATACTGACAATGGGCCTGATGAAACTCAATGTGCTTCTGAGTAAGGACACGATTGAATCACTTTCTAGAAAACACCATGAAGGGAAGTAGGGATAAACTCTGCCCTTTGAAGGTCAGAGTAAGGCATGTGCCTCTGCTCAGGGCTTTTAGATTATGTATGAAAGCCAGGTCAGGTCTATCCTGATAGAGGGGTATTTCCTACCTGTTGTACCCAGTGGTAAAAGATGTTAGTTTTCAAATGGTTCACTGGTATGATTTCAAACAGGTTTGCAGCCACCAAGCAGCTAAACTATTCAGTTTCGTGGGGGTCACCTTTTTTTTTTTTTCCAGTCTCTTTTTTCTTCTTGCACAATTCACTATTCATTGAAGTAAAACTTTGATCCTGATTTCCATCCCCCCAGCTGTGCAGTTTAACAGGTGGATTAGAGAGTTGGTCAGCAGCATGATATCAAAATTTCTGCAGCAGGGAATGTGTTTTAGGAGGTTATCACAACTTGACTCTTTTAGGTTTTCTCACCAGGCATCTCAGCTTACCCCCTTTCAGTTCTGTCTTTGCAACTCTTGGCATGTCTGGGCTGCAAATAGGAGCAGAGGAGCACTCCAAAACATGACACTTTTACCTCCTCTAATTTTACCAATTATGTACCTTGCAATGCAGTCCCCCCAAAAGTTAACATCATGGTAAAAGAGGGTGGGGAAATATACAGGGGTGCAGAGCAGGGCTGAGGGAATTCCCAGAGGCAGGGGAATAAAAACACCTTAAACTATATTGACCATGAAAAACATACTCATGTAGGGTTGAATTAAAAGTGTCCCTGCTCCCTTGCATTTTGGCTTTATTTCTGGTAAAAATACAGGAAAAAGTCATAACAGTTCAACTGCATCAGTAGAGTCAGAATGGTATAAGGTTTCTGTGCAGACTAGCCCTAAAAATGTATAAGCTTGTTCAATTAACATGGTCTTTACAGAGCTGTTGTTCATATTCCAAAATCTTTGCTGTAGGCTGTCCTGGCAGACTGACCAGGAACTGAGTGGATATGGAAAATGAATTGACTTTGTACTACAAGGAATGGTTTCTCCAGGGTCAAGATTCAAAACACATTAGTGGAGAAATCTATGCTCCCACTGCTCAGGCAGAATTTTTCTGCAGATGAATAAGAAGATTTTGCTGCTCAAGGCTGTCAGTTCAGCAATTTTCCCTGAAACAAAAAGAATAAAAAGCCCTCAACACTGAGCCTTCTAACCTTAATGGTGTTCCCTTCCAGGTATATTAGCTGATTTTCCTTTTTTTTGTTGTTTTTTTTTTAAATAGCTTAAAACTTTATTGATATCAACATACACAATGAAATTGAAAGCTATGCTTTCATGACAGAATTTATTATATTTTTTTGTTAGTGCTCCATGATGACTGTCTACAGTCTCCAAAATCACTAGTGTGTATTGTTATGAATAGATGTCATGTATGTAGTGGATACAGTTCAGCAAAGAGGAATGCAAAGTTCTGCATGTAAGCAGGACTCATCATCTCTTTAGTGCAAGAAAGGAAACAACTACGTGGGTAAAGGTTCTGCAGGAAAAGATCTCAGATTTGGAGTGGATGACAAATTCTGCATGACTCAAAGTTACTAAGCTATTGCAAACAAGGCAAATATCCTACTGGGATTTGTCAACAGGAATATAACCTGTAGGAATAATCCTTCCATCCTGCTTAATGCAGGTGAGGCTGCAGCTCAAGTACTCCATCAAGCTTCAGGAAATACATAAAGCAATTACACAGAGTCCAGAGAAAAGCAATCAAGTGGGTCAGAGGTCTGGCCCCTGAGGAAGGCCCCTGAGGAAGGTGTTTGAGGTTGTTAAGTATTGAAAAGAAAGGGGAGCAGGTATCACAGTAGTCTTTGAATAAGTACATAGATGTTATGATGAGGAAGGTGATATACTGCTCTCAAATAACAGACTTCAAGAGTGGCATGGGGCACTGGGAAAACCATTCTAAAGGCAAGATTGATCGGCTGTTTGAATGGAGTGCAGTGATGTAGAATTTCTGTTACTGGATGTTTTTAAGGAAAGGTTAGACAAATACCTGCCAGGAGTTATTTAGGTCACTAGGATAGACAGAAGAATGACTTTTTCAGTTGCTTTTTATAACTATGTTCTATATTTCTTTATGTATGACTATATGACTTCTGTTTTGCACACAATAGATTCTTGGGGTATACACATCGAGAAAAAAATAAACCGATCCAGATTCTGCACCAGGAACAAATACACATATTTCTGACTTACAGTATTAAATAACAAAGGGAAATCTCACAATGACTGTCAGGTCTTTTGAATAAATAATAAGGTGAGAAAAACCATACTCAAATGAGTCATTCTGTATGCACCAGAACTCTGGGAAGGCAGAGTCAGTTCTTAGAATACCAAAATTCTAAACTTAATTACTGGCACTGCATTAAATCTGCAAGAATCAATTTTCTAATAAAGAAAAATTAACAGGATAAGTAAAAGGAACCAAAGTCATAAAGCATGATACAGTTATAACTGAAGACTGCAAAATGATCTTTGAAATGAGAAAGAACAATTATTTTCTACTTGCGTAAAAGAATATTTGGAAAAACCTTAACAGGATGGTACAATCTCTAGAGAAGTAAAAAATAAAATATTAGGTGGATACAAATCAAAAGTACTGAAATTGTCTAGGATATGAAGGTCAAGACCTAGTACTGTACAGTGCAGGAGACTGAGTAAGTGTACTATTTTGCACAGCAATGCATTCTTAAGTATCATTTGCAGCATGGGTAGGAGAAGAATAGTATGTGGTCTTGAACTTACCAAAATATCTGGGCATTGTGTTTGTTAAGCTTGAAAACAATGACCTTTTTTATTTCAATTTTGGGAAAATAAATACAACTCGCCATTGTGAAACAACATCATCCAAGGGTATAACCTTCTACAGTTTGATTATATCATGTTTGATTTGGTCTCACATCACTTTGTACTGAAATTAAAGTCTGAAGGAGTTATAAACAAAATGCTGAAATATAAACAAAGATCTATTTCAGTTTTAATTTACTCAGCTATGAGGTAGCATTTATGAATGAAGGTTAGGCTGCATGTGACAGAGCAGCTTTACCACCAAACCAGCCTATTTTGTATATGTATCAAATGAAAGAACAAGCAGGAAGGATCCCTGTGTCACACCTCAGAAGTCAGCAGGCTGCTTGTCAAGCTGCCTGGGATGATTGTTTTCTTGGTCAGTGCCCATCTGTCTCAACACTTAATGAATGTTTCCAAGACACTAGATTCTTCTTATGTAATATGCATATTTATATGTATATAGAAATATTTATTTTTATAGCATTGACCTAACTCCTCAGGCATGCCTGGAAGAGGGAAAATACTCATGTTTTAAACCGATTACATAAACCTTTTCAGCTAACATAAATTTAAGTAGTAAGTGATTTTCGAGTATGCAGTCAAAATATTTAGAGTATACTCGCCAGTCATCCTGACTGTGCCTGTACTAGTAAACTCTAAAGATCAAGGTCTGCCCTGCCCCTGGGGGAAAGTGACACAGGAGTTTTCATCCATTTGGCTAAATGTTCTTCCCTTCAAAACTAGGAGCAATGAAAACAGCAGTGGAAAAACCCACTGGGCATCAATCAACCATCAACACAGAGGAGCTCGTGGCCTTGCTCAGGTGTATGTGTGAGAAGGAGCCATAGGCTGTAGGGTGGTAGTAAAATATCCTTCTCAGAGCAGTAGAAAACTGTCATACTTATATCATTTCAGTTTCCCCACTATCTGTCCCCTCTCCAGTAAAATTCTGGAGAATTGCATGTGACTGGTGGAGAAAACATAGAATGCAGAGTTTGTGGAGGGGAGAGGATAGATGTTTGTGCTTGTTTAGTTGTTTGTGTGCCTCTCTTTCCCAGTATTTAAAAGAGTAATCAGCAATTTGTGTTGGTTAGCAATTGATTAACTCAAGGAAAATCTCCAACTAATGCCTGGTTTGCCCCTTGACACCCACGTTACTCTTACAGCCATCTTACAGGATGGGACTGGGAGAGCATGATCCATCTCTCATCAAAGACATCTCAAGCACTGACTGTACAGTCCACAGGCCAGTACTTGATCCTGTGCTTTGACTCTTTTTGCTGTATTAGGATAGCCTCCAATTAATCCTAGCAGCTGCAAATCTGAGCATAGCATTAACTAGCACATTCATATTTTGGCAATACCTTTATATCTAGCACATCTTTGCTGAAATAGAGTATTTGTTTTCATCCCACTAGTCCCTTGCTTTAGTTGCTTCAGATGCTGTCTTATCCAAGAAGACATCTAGGAGTGACAAGTGAGACCACAACCCTGTCTTAGAGGAAACACCTCAGACCTAGTGAACAGTGTGGCAGATTCAGCTACTTGTGGTATGCAAATTCCCAGTTTTTAACAGGCAAAGTAAGAATGGGGGATTGGATTTTCCTCAGCTACAGGGAGCTGCAGAAGACAGTCTACTTTACTTCTGCCCCTTGAGGACATGAGTAAGAGATCCATTTTCACCAGTGATTTCTGAGTGCCTTGTCCTTTCTCAGGACAAGCAGCAGTTACAGCTCAATAGAGATTTAGTTTCGTTTTTTCTGTTAAACAGGAAATGTTTGAAACCTCCTAAAACCATAACAAGGCAAACATTTCAATCACTGATATTTTAATAATTTTCAAGATAATTTCTTAAGTATTCCCTTTGCACAGTTCATTATTTACTGCTAATGTATTGCTTTTTATTTTAAATTAAGAGCTTCTGATTTTGCTTTCTATTCTGCTTGCCTCCTTTCTCCTCACCACTGAAATTTCTCATAAGATTTCTATATGCCCTGAACTTTTCCTTCTTGTATTTATTCTTGCAACACAATCAGCTACTGTCTCCCTGGCATTATTAGAGGAAAAAAAAAAAAAGATTCTTCCATACAAAGTCTAAATAATAGTAATAATCTATTTTAAATTGTTATCTGCACTCTTGAAAGTTTCAACCCTTTTCCTGGCATTGTGCTCATCCTTCCATTC